>NC_053154.1:244926657-245226657 GCF_016835505.1 Polypterus senegalus
TACAGTTAAAATTTCTGCACTATTGCCAGCAGTGTTGCATCAAATTCAGTCCAGCTTTTTCTCACCAGCAAAAATGTCAATCAAACCTTGAAATCAGTGACGTTTCACAATCAGGGCTTGCACAGAAATCAATACTAGACCTTGACCTTCTCTACGCATCACTGAAAGGTCCAGATTCCAATATTTTAAAAAGAGTTATTTACCTTTACGAATGCTCCACCCACTGTAAGGAACCCATGAGAACACACATTTCTGCAGCTCATTCACAGGTGATAATTGCACATGCAATGCTTGATTGTTTTCATAACATAAAACAGGTGCACTTATTAATAAAATGACCTAAAAATTATAGCACGCTGCAATTTATTATTTACAAACTACTAAAAGGAGGGAGTGTCTCCAAAATACTGGAAATTCTGCTCAGTTTAAATTGTACTGTAACACAATCTAATTCGTAAAAATTGATCTCTTTTGTTCCACCTTTGAGATGTGTGCTGCTTTTTTGTTTTATATTATACCAGCTGTCCTCCATGGCTCTGCCCGCGTATTAGTGAAACAGGATAGTGAGGAGGGCCCTGCCTGGCGCCCTCCTCCTGACGTCAAGCTTCCTCCTCCCTTCGGCCCGTAGTCTCTGTCTCGGATTAGTGTGAATATATCGCTCCTGCAAGTGAACTATGATTTTTAGCACAACGAGAGAAGTCACAAAATCAACCTGAATGTTCAAACAAATTACAGAAAAAAACCCAATTTAAACCCACCAGCTAAGCGGAGGTAAGACACACCCTGAGGCTGGCGCATGAGTGAGGAGGACACTGCCCCTGCCGCGTCTGTCTCAGATTCGTGCAAATAAATTGGTACTGCAAGCGAACTATGATACACAGCGCAATGAGAGAAGTCACAAAATCAACCAGAATGTTCAAGCAAATTAGAGAAACCAACCCAATCTAAATCTGTTAAGTAGTTGTCTCGTGAAAAGCGGACAGACATGCAGACGCCTTAACTATCAAGATGATTACAGCAAACAGCTCTACTGCAAAACAACACACACTTCTAAAAATGTCACATTAAAGTCACACAAACTGACAGGTTCTGATGATTTTCCTCTCTTATTTTTTGTGAATTGAACACATACTTCACACCCTTAAAATAATTAGGGATGGGAATCCCCAAGTGCCATGGTGAATTCTTATTTGTACCCTGGCACAGAGGCAGTGCAAATCATTGCATAAATAAAGATTCCATGAACCAAATAAAAACGCCTCTTGTGCAACATATCTAGAGACTGCACTACAAATTCTCATGTTTATAATATAAGTAAATTGTACTACAAGTAAAACAAAACACTGCAAATATTGTGTCATGTTGGCATTCCACTTCCTGCTGTGAATTTTATAGGAATGTTCATCATAAAATAAGGGATTATCTGACTGGGAATTTTGTAAGAAATATTACATTATCTAAGGATAAAACATAACAGAAAACCTTCAAAGCCAACATTCAATGGAAATCCTTTGTTCCTTTTTTTATTATTTACTTAAGATTAAACAATGCTAAGTAACACAATGGGCAATGAACTGCATGGCTCCAAATAAAAGAGTAATAGCAGTCTTGTTAAAGGATAAAAAAAAATGCTGATTGAAACAGCCATCCATTTTCTGAGCGTGGTTTTTAAGGAAGAGAGAGACAGACCTAGAGCCACTGAGTAAGGGGCACATTCACCTATACAAATAATAATCATAGTAATAACAAAAGTAATAATAATTCTTTACATTTATATAGCGCTTTTCTTACTAGTCCATAATAGGGCAACTGGGAATTCCCAATAACCAGACACAGATCTTTAGGATGGGGGAGAAAAGTGGAATTACATGAAGCCAAGACATGACAAAGGGACAACATGCACACCAAACATAGAGGACAAATGTTTGGAAACTGGACCTGTAAGCTGTTTGGCAATAGTGAGATTACACGCACTCCTGTTAAATCTCACTTTGGAGATATATTTTAATCATCCTAGTCTCAACTGCTTTATCAAAATATTGTGACATCACAGCTTGGTTTATATTTAAAAATCAGTATGGAAAAATGTAGAAGGTCAATTTACATTTGTACAGAATGGGGTGCGAGCTAACCCAAGGCAGGGGCACAGCAACAATTTAAAGTCACAAAGAGTCATTATGAAAACTTGAATGAATGGGTAAACTCGAACACATATGAGACTATACGACAAATATGATTAAATGAAACACTCTGTTTTCCTTGTTTGACACATGAGAGTAAAAAAAGGAGTGCTAGGCACTTACACGGTGCATCTAAACAACTTTTTAAATTAAATTAGTTGTGCACCACAAAAGAGAGATGCATTGAAAGAACACGGTCATACTGGTGTGATTAAAACCCAATAGCAGGTATTTTTTTGTATATATTTTTATGAAAATACTGGTAGTATAAAGTTGAAATAGTAGGCAACCAATTAACATACACTGGTTGACAGGTTAACAAATGCACATTTTATATCAATTACACCTTTAGTTTCATTGAAAAACTTTATTAATCAAACTGAAAAATGGAAAATCAAACTTGGCCCAGTATGAGTAAGCATGGCCTGTGACAAACTGGATGGCTCGATGCAAGAATCCAGAAAGGCCACTGGCTAGACACAACCCTAAAATGGATAAACAGGTCAGGAAATGGATGGTTATTATTGGATGGTTATTATTTCTGTCACATTTTTGTTTAGAAAGAAAAAAAAAAGTTAATTTAAAGTAAAGCATCAATCAAGCCTCAAGTTACTGGTGACAACACTATATAGTGCATTATTAAGGGTGAAACAAAGTTTAAAAGCAGCCAGCTTATGTTTTCAATGGCAATATGGGCTCTTTCTTTAAACTTAAAACTTGGGTATATTGTATATTCTAAGAGGGACCACACAACACAGTATTTTATAATTGTCTGTTAATATCACAGCAACACGTTGACAATTACAACAAATTGGGATGTTTATGTTAAGACTATCTGCAATTCTAAATTTACCTGGCATGCTTTGGTATGGTCTATGTTTGAATGGCAGCCTGCACAGAATCCAATGCTACCAGGATATGCAAACCATAAAACTGAATTAAACAGATGTTCCATTAACTGCTGACTTTTAAATGACCATGATGTCTAATGCAGGGCTGCTTCCTGCCTTACACCCAGAACTGCTGGGATAACACTCTGGCTTTTCACATCTGTGCAACCAAATTCAGAAAATGGTGGGACTTTACAAAGATTTTCACACTATGAAGCATATACTGCACCTTTGGAATGATAAATGGTGTATAAATATTTTTCATTTGAAAGTATTTACTAAACAAATAGAGTAACCAGGTGTATTTAATACCTAGCAAAGAAACAAGTTTCAGTGTAAAAGGAAAAAGCAGCTAAAAACGCACTTCATTGTACCTCTTTAATTTCAAATGTATAAAGTACATATGGGCATTTAAACTGTTCGATAAAAAAAAAACATTTCACTACATCCTCTGGCAAGTCAAAGAAATGCATGCCCATAACTTTTAACAACTGTAGTGTAAGGACATTTTCATTTATTTCTTTGCATGTGCACAATATGAAAAGGTACATGCTGAAGAAAGCAACTGGTGATTTATTCAAATGAAAATGTTATAAGGAATGGGGTAAATCTGGAATTGGAGTGGGCTGTTTTCTTTTTGGGAATGACCTCGTTATTCAGAAAATCTCACATCTGAATAGGGTAATCTTTACGTAAGTGTGTAAACCATAGTTTTAAATGCATACCCTTTTGTCCCATTTTGTTTGGCTTAACTACTGCATTATAATATTGAGTAAATAAACTAAACACAAAAACATTCAAGATAAACATAGCTTCCAATAAATTAAAGGCAGGATTAAGGCTATATTTCTGTTATTATACACAACAAAATAAATTTACTATGAGGGATCTTAACGTAACAATACATTATATATTATTAGTTACCAATTAAAGAATAAACAGAACAGTGTAAACATTATGGCTTCAGAGTTACAGGTTTCTGGAAATCGGTTTGTTTACTCCGCCACCGCTGTTCTGATTGTTTGACAAGTTATAAGCATTGATTCCTCTCGAGCTGCAGGTTTACTCCAGGATCCATTATAAAACTGAGCCGCCCTTTAGATGCGTGGGCGTCGGAGTGCCCGAAAGTGTTCCCAACTGCACCGGAAAGTTTCTTCAAAGCGATACCCGTGGCCCCGGGTAGGGTTCTCCTCCGCACCAGAAGTCTGCGGGCTGGGGGATTTCGAGCAACCAGGTGTGCTGCTGCTGTTGTTGTTGTTCACCGGATTCCGCGCTACTGGACGCAGGCTCCAACACTTGATAGTAATGGCAGTCCCTGCCGTCATCAGGGTCGTACGGGGGTGCCAGGATGTCCAAGAAAGCTGCAGGCCCGTCCACGGCGTTGATCTGATGAAGGTTGTCTCGTTGTGGGGTCAAAACGCACGGACTATTGTCCTTAGTATACTCTCCAACAGAGCGCAGGAAAGAGGAACTCACAGAATCACGCTGGTAGGGGAGTAAGGGAGGATTGAACTTGACCTCCACGCCACCACCCGTGGCGGGGCCATCCTCCAGCTTGTCAAAGCAAGTAATCCTCACCTTGCCGTAGAGGACTTTAAGCATCCCGTGCATCCCTGGGTGGTCGTGCAAGGGAATTGAGCTGCCATTCTTGAGGAGAAAAACCCCCATACTGAAGGCATCGGTCTCGCAGATGTGCATATATGTAACCGGGGGGCTCTGAGGGACGGAGACGGGGGTAGAGTCCACCTTTCTTGGCGTAATATTAAGGTCTTCTGCACGAATTTCACTCAAAAGATTCCTAAGTTTGACGTGATTTTCTAGAAACACTTTGTTACCATCTCCCAGCGCAGATGAACCGCAGTTTTTGAAAGTTGCGCGCGCCTGCCTTGCGATTTTCTGTATTAAAGAGGCCATATTTTCTCGAGGCATCATCAGATTCCCCCGCTTTTTTCCCCGAATGGACACCGCGTTTCTCGTTGAGGCGCGCGCACACCAGTCAAGGAGAGAGACTACCGAGAGATCAGGCCCTCACACAGCACACACCGCCCGACTCTGCAAAATGCTCGAAGAGAGTCCTTGGTCACAACCTGTCAATCCTCGACCTAAGCTGCTGTGCATCAAAGGGACCCCATCTTTTCAGTAGAATTCTTTCATTTTACCTTGCCGCAAACCCAACATTCCAATTTCTCCTCCACCCATTCACGGAAACTCAGTACGCACGTCCGCAGCAGAACATGAGAAGCGTCGACACGACATACGCACACTATTGCATTCTGGCTACTGTAGTTTTGTTTAAATCTTCGCAATTTTAAGATGTCGGAATTTACCACTCTGTAAATAATAGGGTAACAATCTATTCATGTCCGACGGTATCTAGCAAGCACCAATGCCATTTCTGAAAGAAATAGTACATATTGTTAAGGGGGAGTCTGAGACATCACAATCTACAAACTACAACACCCATCAGCCAATGCGACATACTCTTCGCCAGAACTCAGGTGCACGGCATAGGGGTCATTCACCCTGTGGGCCTGCCGGGCTGGGAGCAATCAAGCTCGTCATTGGTTGTATTGGCTGATGACGTACCCAGACGAGGTGTTTCTAAATCCGATTTGAAAGGCAACCGTTATAAAGTGTAGGTAAACTTTAAAATGTGTTTATTCGCAATATTGTCGCATCGTAGTTCAAACAAAAGTAAAAAAGTCATCAGCTTTTTAGAAGGCACAGATAAGTTGCTCGAATTCAAATTCTATTTTTGTAAACTATGGAATAGTATTTTGTGCCAAATTAAAACATATAGGCAATTATGGAACAAATATATATATATATAATATATACATAATTTTTCTTTGAGTTCGCTGATATCTTGGATGTGTTGTACATATATTGGTTCAGAAAATTACATTCAATTATATAAACTTTATTAATCCCAAGAGGATATTTAGATGCATATGGCAGCAGAAACATAAAACCAAAGATACATACTTACAAGATACACATAGTACAATCAATCAATCAGTCAGTCAATATTTCAGTATATGTATATTGTGCCAAAATTGCAAAATTACCTTAAAAGCGTATCAACATTTAGTTTAAGGCATTGGGAGGAATAGTTATAATACATTTTATTTATATAGCACCTTTACCATGCTCAGAGAAGCATTGAATTGCCTGATAGCAGCAGGCAGAAAAGACCCTCAGATGTGCTTCTTAGCTTAACCGTGGTGGAATAAGCCTGTGGCTAAAAGTGATCCAAGAGAACACCTCCTAGAGGGGATTTTACATGATGGCATCCAATTATGCCATCTTCCTCTTTTCCATAACAGCTTCCAGTGTGTCATGGGTTCACCCTGTGATGGAGCAGACTTTCCTGGCAAGATGTTTTTCAGGTATTGTGAATCTTTCGAGCTTAAGTTGCTTCCCCAGGAGATCACAGCTTTGATGAATACACTGGCTACTTCAGACTGACAGAACATTTCCAGCATTTTCATGCATACATCTAAGGACCTGAAGCTCGTTATTAAGTACTGTCTGCTCTGGCCCTTCTAATACAGTGCCACTTTTTTGTCAGACCAGTCCAGTTTGCTCTTTATTTGAACAACCAGGTACTTGTATCTCTGCACTACCTTCACATCTTTAGCACATCAGAAGGCCACCACTAGCTCTTTTGTCTTACTAGGCTGAGCTGCAGGTGGTTCTCACTGCACCACAATACAAAGTCCTCCACAAGCTTCTTGTACTTAAAATTATTTCCATTATTAATACAGCCTATGATGGAAAGTCATCCGAAAAATTCTGTAGGTAGCAAGTGCCGGTATTGTGATGAAAATCTTTTTTGTAGAGAGTAAACAGGAAGGGAGTCTGAATATTTTCCTATGGTGCTCCGGTGTTATGCACCGCCATTTTGGACACAGTTCTTGAGCCTCACAAACTGCTGTCTGTTAGTCAGATAGTCCATGTTTCAGTAGATTGTGGGGGCATCAAGGTGGAAAGCATTGGGCTTTTTCCTCAGGTGATAAATCAGAATGGTGTTACAAGTACTTGAAAAATCAAAGAATTTGATCTTGACTGTGGTGCCAGCTTTGTCCAAATAGGAGTAGGCTCTGTGGAGAATGTAGATAAGAGCATACTCCACACCTCTATGTGTCTGATAGGCAAAGTGCAGAGGATCAAGATATTCTGAAAAAATAGTGGTGAAAATTAAATATGTTAAATTCATCAATCATATTACTGCCATACCTCCATCAATAAAACAATATATATTAACAACTCTATATATGTATATACAGTATATATATGGCTAAAGGAGATTACAGCAAACAAAGTGATGACTAGCCATTTTTTATTCTACTTTTTCATTCTATGATGCCTCTTTAAACTGCTCACAAAATATCATGAGAATGTAGCTGTTAATCAAGTGGGTTTATTGTCATACCGTCCATACAGTATATCATAGAATACAGTGGCACGAAATAACACTGAACAGGTCTTCCACAGTACAACATACTGTATACATACAGTAAACACAGGGCAAGGCTGATGGAGTGAAAGTTCTGCTCTTGTTTGTCAAATATCTTGTGTTCTTATAATGTAATCTGGCACACTATACCAACACGAAGACCATTCCAACATCTCATACCTCTGAACTGTAAAATATGCACATTATGACATCACTATAACAATTATATTTAAAACAGAGATGATGTTGTGTTTATATAAGGCTGAATATTATCATAACCTTTTTGATTACAAATTCAATTAGTTTTGCTCCATTCACAAAATCAATAGTAGCCACTCAGATCTTTTATTGCTTTAGCTCCGTCTGTCCGTGAAACATATGACATATATTATACATGTTTATCACTTGTTTGTTGTTCATTTAATACATCATTTCATCATAATTAAAGCAATGGGTGTTGTAGCTAGTACATTCCATGATTAACAACATGTCTCATTAGTCAAAAATAAACTGCTCATGTGCACTTTATGTAGAGAGGTTTAAAGTGTGTGCTTTGAACATGAGCATGCTTGGAAAATAGATAATGAATGAGCACACATGAGGTGACACCAAAAGCTGGACAGTATTTATTGGTATCATTGGGAATGAAGACCATCTGTTTACATTGAAGATATATTTATTCATTGTAGAAAACTAGAGGACTGAATAAAATCTCTCAACTTTCTATCTCCAATGTATTCATTATAGAGTCAAAGGGAACAGGAATATTTTCTAGCAGAACTACAGTAAATGCACAATAGGAGCTAACTTTGGAATGATTGCTGATTATTGCAATACACTGTTAGTCAGGTTGGGCTAACTTAGAATCACCGATCCACACAAAGTACATGTCAATAGGATGTGAGAAGTAACTGGAGAACCTGGTGAAAATCTGGGAATGACAGACAAACCCACATACAGAATACCAGTAATGCATCAGGTCTTTGCTGTGGGTTACCCATAAGGATATGCAAAAATACAAAGAGTCAGCCCCCCAAAAATCATATACTCCTTGATTAAGAACACCTGGTAATTAAACAGTCAGTTTCATTAATCCAGCATTTAATAATAAAGTAGAAAATACAATAATAGTAAGAAACAGAACAGGGACTTGAGATCCAACAGACTAATACATTTACAATAAAACCTCAAAACATAGTGAAAAAATAACAAAAGGAGAAAACAAAAAAAAAAAACTGAACAGTGAGGAAGGAATTGATGAGCGCTAATGTTTAAATGAATGAGGTCAAGAACGCATAGAATTAGGGAAAAAAATTAAATAGAAAACTAAACGTTAAAGACAGAACAAAAATTTTAATCTTAAATTTCAATCCTGAAGACTAACAACCAAATCCATAGTACAAACTCTAAACTTGATAAACAACACTCAAACATGAGACCAGAAGAAAACAGTGGGCATAAATTTTAAATGACCTTCACACATAAAAATGAGCACAAGGCAAAAATATTTGGCTAGAATTTTCCTTTCATTTCACCTCAAGTGTCTGTGCTAAATCTTTGAATGACACAAAATTGGAGCCCCCACCACCACTAACCTTAATGGGAGGGGAGTTGTAGATCAACAATTAAAAAGTACCAAAAAAACCCAAAAACATAAAAGTAAAAAAAAAAAAAAGCATAAGAAAAGGTGGATTTAGGGCAAAACTCCTTAATCACTAAACCATTTTAAATAGTTTACTGAATGCTTCCGTTAAATGAAAAGTTCAGAGTTCATAACACCACAACACTATATTAATAGTTGGAAAATGAAGAACACAAAAAACACCTTATAAAATCAAACAAATGCCTTCTGCTTTATTTGCACAAGCTCCTAAAGACACATTTTGAAGTGACAACTGCCAGTGTTAATCCAGGCTACTTCTTCTTACAGCTGGAGAGTTCCTTCTATGAAGAAAATGTACTTCAGGATTTTAACCCACCCCTTCTATTTTGTTCCACCTCTCACATTTACGAAAATTAATATATAGAAGAGCTGGAATGTTCAGGAATAATCTGGAAGAGGACTCAGGATCAGGATGAGATGTTTGTTGTATTTGTATATTCACCTAAAGAGTGCAGGAGTAATGGAGTCTGAAGAATCTGAAGCCGGTCCCCTCTTTAAGTCAAGTCTAATTGATGCAACTCTCAGCTCTTAGCTCATCATTCAGTTTTTCAAAATAGAGATATGTTTTAGAAATATTTGACTATTCCATTCATTTTCAGGTAGAAACGAAAAGCAGTGCAGTACATGGAACCAAAGTCTCTGCCACTGTAAGCTCAGCATAAATAGTAACAATGGGACTTTGGTTAAACGGTGTTTCTTATGCTTTTTCAATGCATATCATAATAAAACATTTTACATTTTTTGCTTTTTTTCCACAGAGTCAGGATTGCAATTATTATAAGAGAATCTATTTAATGCCATATAAGGATACAAATATCTTGTTTAACAGAGTAAGCAACCACTAGTCCCACACAATTTTTAATTTATTATTAGATTATTACTTTCCGGTATTGTAATATATATGTTTTTCCTTTTAAAAGCCTTAGACGTTTCACAGTTACATCAGGGTAGAGGTGGGATGTGATCAGGTTATCACAGATGTACACGAATGACAGCATTCACGTCACACTGCTGAATTTATGTGTTAAGTAAGATCCACAACCATGAAAGCACAATCAGGCAAGAGCTTGCATTTAAAGCAAAGAGCTTTTGCACCTAAAAGCATACACAGCAACTCAACTATGCCCGAGTAGGTGGAAAAGAATGACTCTACAGCATGCTTTCAGTCACTTTTTCTGTTGTGTTCATGCAGCGTACAAGCAAAACTGAAAGATGAAGAGGCACAGGAACATTCCGCTGTGGAAGGACCCAGGAAGTATAAAGCCACACAATCTAACACATCAAAACAGAGCCCAGTTATGACAAGCCATAAGAATGCTGATCTCAAAGGAGATACTGAGAAAATATGTGCATAGCAGTGTCTTCCAGCCTTAATCTTTACAGCATAAAAAATAATACACATCAGCAGTACACACAGTTAATTTGGGAAAAGCAATTTATATCTTTGATAAAATTTTGGAAGCCACAGTGGATGCTCAAATTTCCCTATACTGTTGTGACACATTAAATTGGTCTACACATATTCACCTAGCATTTTTCAGTTAAAGTATAGGCCAGCTTTAAAGTTATTACTCTCATGACACTTTTTGTCTCTACTTATTATACATATAATATCTTTTTATACAGTATACCAAACGGTGTTCCACTGAGGCTAATGTTTATAGCCACACTTTAAATGAGAGATTTTGCAGTTAGTCTTTTTAAGCATTTTAATTTTGTACACATTACAGTAAAAGTATTCAAAAACTTCTCAGGAGCAATTTATTTTCTTAACTTACTTTTTCCATTGCATAGATACAAGGAACACAGAATACATGCTAGCTACTTTACATGTAAGGTGGGAATGATCCTGAGATATTACAGAACACACTCACATACTCTAGGTCAGTTCCAAGTACCAATTAACCTGACATCCACTTCTTTGGGGTATGGACGTAAGTTGCAGTTCTGAATGGAGTCCAAGGAGCCTACATGTGCTCCTTCCACTTCATGGAAAAAAACAGTCGTATGATCCTGCTGTGCAAAAAAATAATGCATGCTGGTCCAGAAAGAACAGGTACATTTATAGAAAATAGTTTTTTTGTTTTTTTTTCATTGATTTGTTGGCCTTCGCTGATCAGTAAAAACCTAGCTGCATGGTAATAAGGTCTGCTTCTGAACATGCAGTGTGCAGTCAAGTAATGTATTGTGTTTGTAGTCTGTGCACTTTTTCCAAGTTATTGTGGTCTGTCCTTTTTCATCTACAAGCTGTTTGATTCTGAACTTGAAGCTTACTTTACTTACTGTTTACAGCTATATTGCTGTATTTCATCAGATGATGACTATGTCTAAGATTATTACAATAGCATCCAATTGTATGATTGATTATTTTATGACATGAAAGGTGCATAAACCTACATGTTTTGCTAGTCATTAGCACAAAGGGGGCAGATGTTATCAGGTAAGTTATTGTTTATTTTGCAAATGTCTGTACACATATAGGAAAATTCTGGTACGGCTCTACTAGAATTTTCATATCAAAAATTCCACTATTCCTCCCTAATGGTCCCTAATGATATCTCTATCTCTTTATCTGTATCTCAAGCTATTCTAAGCTCCTGAATGTCTGCTTTCATACCACAAATGCAGAAAATAATATGTGATTAAAAAAAACCTAGATAGCCTGAAAAAGAGAAGTTAAATTCTAATGACCTTATAGCTGATTTTGCTACAGTCACTTGATTCTGTGAAAAAAAAATCATGAAGTAACCCTATTATTAAGCAAACTGAAGACCTATGATATCATTATGGGTGTTGAAATTAATCATTCAGTTTCTGAAGCTTTCTAATGTGAGATGACAGAAATGATAATTAGTAGGTGGGATACTAACTCCTAGAGAACAAACAAAAATAAAAGCCAAAATAGATTTTAAAAATGCATAAGCTCATATGAAAAAGTCCTTCAACATTTTAAGAAAATTGAATTATGAATTGCAAAGGTAGAGCTTAAAAAATTAAAAAAGGACAACTAATTTTCCCACCATTATCCAGGTGGCTTTTATATTGAAAGAAAAGAGCCATTGTTATACCAGGTGCAAACTCAAATGGTCATGCCCAACCATGCCTGACCCCTAGATGACACAGTGTGGAAGCTGTCTTGGATCCCCGGAACAACAGAGGACAAAACTGTTAAACAAAAATCAAAAGCTACTAAAGCTGTCCATTAGCTGAGATGGATAATTTTGACATAACCCATGGTAGTCATTTAATATGCACGTTTAATTTTAATTTAAGTAAAAACATTGCCACTTTATTGAATACAACTATACCTTTCTGGATCATGCTTAAGGTCTAAACAACTAAGCAATATGCACCTGTGATCTGTTACTTACTTTAGTGACTTGAGACTTGTATGTTATATTGAAAAGCAGCAAGGCACCAGCAAGGGCATCTGAACACAAATAGCAGTGATGTTAATGATGAATTGTAAGAAAAGTCTAAAAATAATTCTCTATGGAAACATATTACATATTGATGATTACTGATTATCACTGGATGGTGTTTTTATTTTTAACAAGGCAAGATGTAGTCTTAGCTTTCACATACCACTGATGCTCAGTTCTATAAAAAAATATGTGAGTGGTAACCATAAAATTGGACATAATTTATGTCACACATATATACCATGGATTTTATACTTCGAGTATGAGCAAATACTCGTTTTTTAGTCTGTGAAGAATTTACCAGAGCACTTTGAAATCATTGTTTTGAGCAAAATAAATGAGATTAAAAAATATCTAATAATCTAGCTAATCTTCTTATATAATACACTACCGTGGCTGTCTGTTCGTCTGTCTAGGATTTTAAATCACCTGTAGCTTGCAAACCATTTGACCTATTGACCTAAAATTTGGTACGCATATACTACATGACTTCTACTATCTGCTTTTGGGGTGATGATTGACCTCCAAGATTATTCCTCTTTTTATTTTTATTTTATTTTATTGTAGAATCAACTTTTGGCAGCGGCCGTGCGGCGCATGCGTATGGGTGCTGTTCTCATCCCTACCAAGTCAACCATCACTTCCCCTATCTCTTTATATTTTAAATCATTCTTGAGGCAGATTGAAGACTTAAGTGCCAGCTTAAGTGAAATATTAAGGAAAACGTACCAACTAATTGCTACACAAACACTGACTTAATCACTTTTAACGCGAAAAGATGCTGACGAAAGAAGAGAAGAAGCAGACTGCTAGGGTGGAGAAAAGAAGAGCTGCTCAGGAAACAGCAAGAGCATCAAAGACTAAGCAAATTAATGCTAAACGTGAGAGAAAGAGTATGAAAACTATGAATGTTCAAGTCAAGTGCGGTGTTACTGATATCTAATAATTGTTGAGCCCTCATTTTATTATCTTTAGGCTTCCAAAAAGTTTTTAGATAGATAGATAGATACTTTATTAACCCCAAGGGGAAATTCACATAATCCAGCAGCATTTGTTCAGAATTTCTCCTTTAGAAACATTATCATTTTTTTTTTTTAATTTTATTGATTTTATTGTAATCACTCCATACAGATAGATTAATTTTTACAAAAAATAGGAATGAAAACAAATCAACCCAACCCCTACCCCTGAGAAAGAGAGCATGGCCAACGGAGTAAAACTTAAAGCTGGTCAAAATACATAAACTGATGAGTTTAATAGGCAGATTAAAAAAAAAAAAAAAAAGGAAAATGGGAAGAGAATCTATTTCCTCAGTGCTTTAAGAGTTTATTCTAAAATATTGTTAATTAGATACTGCCAGGTTTTGAAAAAGTTCTGCACAGATCCTCTAACTGAAAATTACATTTTTTCCAATTTCAAATAGTATAAAACTTCAGATACCCACTGACTTAAAGCAGGAGAGTTAGGATTCTTCCAGTTTAGCAAAATAAGTCTGCGTGCCATTAGTGTAGTGAAAGCAATCACTGTTTGCTTGTTCGTCTCCACTTTAAGCCCATCTGGGAGAACACCAAACACAGATGTTAATGGGTTAGGAGGGATTGTGACACCAAGGCTGTCTGAAAGGCACTTAAAAAGTTTTGTCCAGAATGGTGTTAATTTGGTGCAGGCCCAAAATATGTGACCCAGTGAGGCTGGGCCTTGATTGTAGTGTTCACAGGTTGGATCTTGCCCTGGAAACATTTTGGACAGTTTTAAGCGAGACAGATGTGCTCGATATATAATTTTAAGTTGAATAATTGTATGCTTTGCGCATATGGCGCTTGAGTGAATTCTCTGCATTGCTACCTTCCACTCCTTTTCTGATATGTTGAGTGATAGATCTTTTTCCCATTGTCCTCTTGGAACTTTGAAAGGGAGGGACTCTAAAATAATGTTATATATTGCAGAAATGCTGTCTGAGTCCTCCAAACTGAGCAATATTTTTCCAGCATGGAGGAAGGTGCGAGATAAGGAAAATCGGGCAGGTTCTGTTTGACAAAGTTTCTAATTTGAAGATAGTGAAAGAAATGTGTTGCTGGAAAGTTAAATTGGGAATGTAGAGGTGCCGGTCATAAAATTAGAATATCATGACAAAGTTGATTTATTTCAGTAATTTCATTCAAAAAGTGAAACTTGTATATTAGATTCATTCATTACACACAGACTGATGTATTTCAAATGTTTATTTCTTTTCATTTTGATGATTATAACTGACAACTAATGAAAATCCCAAATTCAGTATCTCGGAAATGCTTCCTACATTGGTTACATATTCTGAGTGAGTGAAGTACAATTGGGTTATTAGTATATTGGCGATAACTTGAATTTATAGGGGCACAAAGCAGGGAATATAAAGAAGTACTGCAGGATTTCATTTATATTGCTGACCAAGCCTGTGTATGTTCATCTATTTGTGTCCAGGCTTTTATAGCTTGTATGTTTGCTACCCAGTAATAAAACAGAAAGTTAGGTAGAGCCATGCCACCTTCTGCCTTAGGTCTTTGTAGGGTCGCTCTTTGGATACGTGGATGTTTTGAGTTCCAAATAAATGAGGTAATGGTTGAATCTAATTGCTTAAAAATGATTTATTGATGTATATTGGAATGTATTGAAATAAAAGAGAAGCTTAGGAAGAATATTCATCTTAACAACGTTAATTCTTCCAGCTAGAGTGAAATAAAGGGTTGACCATCTATGCAAGTCTTGCTTAATTTTTTCATACAGACGGCAAAATTTTGTTGATAAAGAGCTTTATATTTACTTGTGATATTTACCCCTAGGTATTTAAACTGATCTGCAATGATAAAAGGGAAGGTGTCCAATCTGATATTGTATGCTTGAGAATTCACTGGAAAGATCACACTTTTATTGAAATTAATTATGAGATCAGAGATCTTTTGAAATTCTGTAAGTGCTGTTAAGACTGCAGGCACAGTATTTTGTGGGTCTGATATATACAGTACCATATCATCTGCATATAGAGAAATGTTCTGTTCAAGTCCTTCTCTGATAATCCCCTTTATCTGATAAGCATTTCAAAAGTGAACTGCCAGTGGTTCAATGGCGATTGCAAATTGTCTGAACAAATGTTGTTAATACAAACTGAAGCTTCTGTATTGGTATACAGTAGTTTGATTCATGCACAAATATTCAAAACCAAATTTCTCTAATGTAGTGAAAAGGTAGTTCCATTCAATAATGTTGAATGCTTTTTCTACATCCAACGATAATAATATCTCTGGGGTGTTTGATTTTGCTGGTGTATACATTACATTAAACAGGCTTCAAAGATTGGAAGCTAAGTGTCGGCCTTTAATAAATCCAGTTTGATCTTGTGATATTACCGAAGGCAGCACTTTCTCCATCCTTCTAGCTAGGACTTTGGAGAGTATCTTAACATCATTATTCAGAAGTGAAATTGGTCTGTATGATGCACATTGTAATAAGTCCTTATTTTGTTTAGGAAAGACGGTGATTAATGCTTGGCGAAAAGTTTGAGGTAGAGTTTGATTGTCTCTAGCTTCTGTAAATGTTGCTAATAAGAGGGGAACTAGCTGAGTGGAGAATTTCTTATAAAATTCTACAGGGTAGCCATCAGGGCCTGCTGCTTTCCCGCTTTGAAGTGACTTTATAGCATCTAGTAATTCTGAAAGCACCAAAGATTTATCCAGTTCCTCTGCACCAAAAGTATCTATTTGTGGTATCTGTAATGTATCTAGAAATGCATTAGATTATGTGTTGTCTTCTTTAAACTCAGTAGAATATAAGGATTTATAATAGTCTCTGAATGTGTGCATTATATTTTTATGGTCAATGATTGTATGTCTGTGTGTTCTTGCTTGTAGATTTGTTGAGCTAAGACCTTATTAACTTTTTCTCCGTGTTCATAGTAATGATGTCTTGATTTAAAATTGAGTTATTCAGTTTCTTTGGTTGTTAAGAACCTTTAGAGTTTCCCAGAGTATTCCTGCAGAGACCTCTAAGGATGTATTTGTCTCTAGGAAGAAACTGATTTGTTTGCTCAGAGGGGACTGGGCGGTCCTGTGGCCTGGAACCCCTGCAGATTTTTTTTTTTTCTCTAGCCGTCTGGAGTTTTTTTTTTTCTGTTTTTTCTGTCCACCCTGGCCATCGGACCTTACTCTTTTTCTAGGTTAACTAATGTTATCTTATTTTTAATTTCTTATTTTGTCTTTTATTTTTCTTTTCTTCATTATGTAAAGTACTTTGAGCTACTTTTTGTATGAAAATGTGCTATATAAATAAATGTTGTTGTTGTTGTTTGGATATTAAATTCAGTACAGTTTTTGTCTGCTAATAGAAGTGGGTTAAGATGCCATCTGCGAGATGAGTGTGTGAGACCTAATGATTTTAGCTCCAAGACCAAAGGGGCATGGTCGGAAATAACAATAGTGTCGTACTTGCAAGATTTAATCATAGGCAAGAAATTATTATCTATAAAGAAATAATCAATTCTTGAGTAGCAATGATACACTGGTGAGTAGAAGGAATATGTTCTTGAGTTTGGGTTTAGAAATCTCCAGGGGTCTGATAGGTTGTTTTCAGTTAAAAACTGTGTAAATGTCTTTGCAGTGTTAGATGTCATCCCCCCTGTGACAGGAGTCCTATCCAAGAGTGGATTTAAAACATAATTAAAGTCCCCAGCCATTATAATTTTGTCAGTGTTCAAATTGGGAATGGATGTAAATACATTTTGCATGAATTCCTTATCATCAACATTGGGTGCATAAACATTTATCAAAATTACTTTACAGTTAAATAAATTGCCCATGACAATCACATATCTCCCTTCAGGATCAGATACTACATCTGATACCACAAATGAGACTATGTATAAGAATTCCCACAGCTTTAGTTTTCCTTGTAAAGTTGGAATGGAACATTTGGTCATTCCAGTCTTTTTGCAGCTGGAACTGATCCTTGCTTAGTAAGGATCCTTGCTTTGCCTCCCCACGTGAGGCTGGACCCCACTTCACAAAGTCCCGGTCCTCTGACATACCTAGTAACAGAGCACGTCCAAAACAAAACAAGCCCCCCAGCAGCCGCATTTGTGGATTAAAAAGTAGAGATATCTATTGCCGATAAAGGCTAAATACTATAAGCATAAAATATAATCATCAACAGTCTTGAAATAGTAAGACAGTAAACCCAGGGAGTGGTGTTAAAAAGTGGCCCTGGATAAGCATAGTAAACCCTAATGCAATAATAACAATAACAGTAAACCAAGGGTATGATGTTAAACAGTCTCCTTTAGAATAGTTAAAAACAAAAAAAAAAAAACACATACACTTACAATTATAATTAAAACATAAACAAAAAGTGTCTGAGAAGATAAAAGGATGTATAATTATGGTACCCATATCATTGCTATTTTACTTCAAAAATGAAGTGGTGTCCTGTTTTGCTGAAACATCAAATGAAGAATCTATCAATTTTCTGAAGTCACATGACCCTTTTAAGGCCATCCCAATGCATGCTGGACTAATTTCGGATTGCTAGTTGATCTAACATGGGTGTCTATATGATTTGGCAAGAAACCTGTGAAAAAACCTTTACAGACTTTTGTAAAATGTTTAAACACCACTAAGACAGTGACTGAACTGGGAATACTGAGGTAGAAGCAATAAAACCCTGTAGCATTGCACAGTTCCACAGCAAAAATAAACTTTATTCACTTGAACAGAGTACCACATTCATTTTTGTATCTATTGTAAGAGTTTTCAAAAATTGGAGAATGTAAATTTGAAAAAATAAGTTGGATTTTTTTTTATGTACGGTATTACATAAATATGGCAACTCATAATGCCTAGATACTTTATATTTTGAATTTATATATTCACCTTCTTCTTGTTGTTTTTTCATTCTGTTTTTTTCCCACACTACAAAAACCTGCATATTAGTCTAATCACAGATTCAACACTGTCTCAGAGTAAGTGAACAGAAGGACGTGTACAAGTGTCACAGTCTGGCAACCTGTTCGGGACTGATTTATAACAACTCTTTTAAACAGTTATGCCAATCACAAAATCAGAACAACAGTTTCATCTTGGCTTGGGTGCTTTTTGTGTGGAATTTGCATGATTCCTGTTCTCATGCTGGTTTCATGTTTTTGACAAAAGTCATGTTTTCAGATGGATTGACAGCTCTGAACTGGTGTATTAGGTGAGCATGCCTTCTAATGAGCTGGTGTCCTTGTATAGGAGATAAGTGTTCAAAATATTGAGGGAGACAGATTTGAGTGCAGTTATAAATATAGATTTTCATACGGTGATTGTACAGTACAAAAAGCATAAGCATTTACACAAAAAAGTTACCACCAGAAAATGAATCTTGATTGAATTTAACAAAGAAAATGTAAGATTATTTCTGATGTTATTACATACTGTTATATGTTATCTTGCTTTATGATTATTTTGTAAAACAGGAACATTTTTAAATTAACATTATAATAGGCTACAGGTGCACCTTTGGAACACAAGCATATGCCACTAAGGGTGTTATTACAAACTGTTTTGGGATGTTTGGGATCAAGCATATTGGAACAGCACTGGGCATAAAGCAGAAGCCAGCCTTGGATGGAGTTCACGTTCAAGTTCAAGGTACATTTAAAGAAAGGTCAAATAATTCCACATATGTCGTAAACAAGTGTTAAGTGATCAAGTAACCAGAGCAAATTATTATTGCTCAAAGTACAGCAGCATAAATTGTTATTGCAGCTGTTAATGAATAGTACATTACATATTATATGTTGTATTACATTAGTATATTACACATTACCAATATAGCTTATTGCACATGTTCAATTAAAAATGATCTCAGAGTGAGGAGATTCAGAGTTCAGAAAGTTTATGGCAGATGGGAAAAAGCTATTTTTTAGTCTGTTGCATACATGGATTGACCTAAAGAGTCTTCCTGATGGGAGGATCTCAAACAAAGAATTTCCAGGATGAGTTTTGTCCTTGAGAATGTTTTTGGCCCTTCTCACACAGCGAGTTCGAGTGATGGCAGTTCAGTCCCAATAATGGCCTCAGCTGTTTTTACGACCTGCTGCAGGGCTTCTTTAGCAGCCTTGGTGCAGCTGTTGTACCAGGCCATCATGCAGTTAGTTAAGATGCTCTCTATAGTGCATCTATAGAAATTAACCAGCAGCTTCTGGGGGAGGGCAGCTCTAAAATAGAGAAAATAGAGGCGTTGTTGTGCTTTGCCTATTATAGCCAAGTTGTTGTCAGCTCAGGACAGGTCCTCTGAGATGGTGACTCCTAGAAACTTAAAGCTGGAAACTCTCTCCACAGCATCTTCATTAATTGTTATTGGACTGTGATTGGTCGTTTTAATGGTCCTAAAGTTCAGAATAACTTCTTTGGACTTTTTGGTATTTAAGACCAGGATGTTGGTGTTGCACCCTGCTGTCAGATTCTGAAGCTCTTCCCTATATGCAGCTTCATTGCTGGCTGTTACAAACCCAATGACAGTCGTATCATCCGCAAATTTAACAATAATGTTTGATTGGTGGATAGGTTGGCAGTCATTGGTGAAGAGTGCATAGAGAAGGGGACTTAGTATACATCCTTGCGGCACACCAGTGCTCAGGGTAAGGGTGGAGGATGTGTGCTTGCCCATCCTGACAGACTGGGGGTGATTGGTGAGAAAATCCAGTAACCAGTTGCATATGCAAGGAGCAAGTTTTTGATCAGCTGGTTAGGTATGATGGTATTAAATGCAGAGCTATAGTCAATGAAGAGCATCATAACATAGTTTTTGGGCTTTTCCAGGTGCAAAAGGGCAGTATGTAGAGCCACACAGATGGCGTCCTCAGTTTATCTGTTTGACCGATAGACTGGGATGGAGGCTTTGATATGGGTGATTACCAGTCGTTCAAAGCACTTTGCGATGACAGGGGTGAGAGCGACTGGTTGATAGTCATTGAGACAGGTTATCCTCGTTTTTTTGGGAACAGGTACAATGGTTGTGGATTTCAGGCACAAGGGGACTACACTTAAGGAGAGAGAGAGGTTAAATATGTGTGTAAATACCTCCACTAATTGGTCAGCACAGGCCTGGAGCACACGTCCTTGCACATTATCAGGACCTGCTGCCTTACCTGTATTGATGTTTTCGAGTGCCCGCTGCACATCATGTATATGTACGACCACAAGCTGTGGGTCTCCAGTCAGCTCGAAGCTGATTGGAGGCTGGTTATTCTCCTTGTCAAACTGTGCAAAGAAACTGTTAAGTTCCTTTGCTAGGTTGGCATTGTTATTGGCCAGTGTGTATTGTAAGTCATTTTTCTTTTTGTAATCCGTGATTAATCGGATGCCTTGCCACATCCGCTGTGAGTTTGAGTTACTGTCAAAGTCCTCCTCAATCCGTTGTTTATACATCAGTTTAGCAGACGTGGTGACCTTCTTGAGGTTAGCTCTGGCAGCTCTATAGGCTGAGTTGTCTCCCTATTTAAAGGCTTTGTCCCTTTCCCTGAGCAGCTGTTTGACTTCACTATTCATCCATGGTTTCTCATTTGGGTAAACCTTAATCCTTTTGTTGATAGTGACATTGTCCCCACAGTAATTAATATATGACAGCACAGATGAAGTATATGTCTCTAAGTCTGTCTGATGAAAAAATATATTCCAGTCTGTTTGTTCAAAGCTGTCCTGAAGTTGGCAAATGGCAGCTTCAGGCTAAACTTTAACAATCTTGCTAATTGGATTAGTACTGCTGATAAGGGCTTTGTGCTCTGGAACATATTGCAAGGTACACTCATGCACAAACCAACATTCACTGAAACTGGGTCAATTCAGAGCCACCAACTAACCTAATGAGCTACTGTGCAATAGAAAAATGAGGGTCTTTAACATCATCAACGTCACTAGTTTAAATGGCATTTCCAGGTTTGCCTAGGATAACCATCTCTTCCAAGCTTCCTGCACTTTCATCTCCAGCTCTTGGTCTTTTATACATTTATCTTGAAGTTGTACATTCAAATTAGCTTTTCATTTCAGTATCTTCAGTATTTACCATCAGCATGAGGATAGTCTTTAACCTGAGTTTGATTGTTGAGACCAAGAGAGCTTTACATAAATAATAGAATTTAAGAGTTATACCAAGCTGCATGCTAATTGGGTTGTCCCATATTTTTGAATAGTGTGAAGGCTAGTTGTGTAAGCTTTTATTTGTCTCATAATTTAATAAGGGGTAACAGTCAAATGAGGTATTCTAACGGGTTCAGTTTATAGGATGCTATAAAAGAGCAGACAGATCTTTGGGGATTCAGCCACGCTATGTAATAGGGACAACAAAATGGCTTTGGGGTCATGGTTCATGTTTAAACTACATGATTGAGTATGACTGTACATTTTGTAGAAAGAACTTTGAAGAATGAATGATATGTAGTGTAAGACTGAGATGTAAAGTTACATTTTACACAATGAATATAATTAAACAGCTTGTTCTCATCTTTGACATGTCACAAACAGACATTCATTTTGGGATTCAAGAAGCTAAATAGTTTTAGTTGATGTGACTGCTGATAGTAACTCAGATGAATAGATGAAGAACTCCTGTTAAAATCATTCCATAATTTTTAATAATATGTGATATTTCATTTAATAAAGAGGAATAAAATTTCTCAAGTTAAAGTATCATATAACACATTCATAAAGTCTTTAGTAGTACCTTTGTAAAGCTTTACTACAGCTCACAGATTCTTATTCTGGGTACTTGGCTCCACAGAGTCTTCTTCCAAATAAGTCAATCCACAGTTTACAGGGTTTACAGGGGACCCCTTACTCAGGCAGTGACAACCACTACAGGGTGAAGGTTTTTCCTCTATGCCTTCTTGGAAGTGAACTGCACGGGAAGATTCCAGTCTCCCTTTTTATAAGTGAATAGGTTGGGGCTGTTTTTTCCTCCAATGACCGATCAGTATATGTAGTTCTTCCAGTAACATTCCTGTGCATGTATCTGTAGTGGATTCCTTACCTACGTAAAGAAAACAACACGCTATGAGGAATAAGTGATGCCTTGCCTTTCTGCGAGTCTTCTCTTTGCATCGATCTTGGACATCACAAGAAGGAGGAGTGAACTGCGACATCTGGAAGATGTGATAATAGCGTAAATTAAGCACAGTCAGGCTTAAAATGCTTTCAGTTAATTCAACGCAGAAAGTCCTTTTTCTTGACACATGACAGAAAAAAGGTTAGTTTTGTAAACACAGGGAGAGATTTATTTCCATCTTTCAAAATGTATGTGTGATTATAACTTTATTAATTTATCCAGCCCTAACTTTTGTCACTGTATTCAACAAAAGCATGTTTTGAGGAAGAGAGGAAGCATAACATTCATTTGTTCAATTCTAAAAAAATGATTATGCAAGAGATGGCATTTACCAGGAACCATTCTTTTTTTGGGATTTCTCTCACCTACTAACACCCACCCCTGTTCTCTTTAAAAGAACTTGGCTGATTAGTACCTATTTTACTTCATATTTAGTTTAATGTCCTGGAATACCTGCATAGTCCTCTCAACAAGTTAAACCATTTATTCTTGAAAGCACAACAACAAGAGGAACAAGTAAATAAAAGGATTAAGTCCTTAACTGTCATTAGTGGTTGTATTGTCAACATATTAATTTAGCAAATATTTACTTAGTTACATTATACATTTATAATTTAGTCTATAACATGGTATTATGATAGTTTAATTTGCATGTGATACTTGACAACACCAAAGTTTCAATACTGATTCTATTCTAGCACTGTGCTCCCAGAAAGACTGATAGTTTCTTAGTGCAGTTGCAAGAAATTTGACAAGGATAATTTGCCAGTCTATTTATAATGAATATATAGGGCAATGTATGAGAATTTTTATTTATTTAAAAATGGCCCTTGATTATGTGAGCTTTAAAATTATGGCTGCAAGTAGACCTTTATCAAAAGATTAATTCTGCATGCAAAGCAATGTATAAAGAAAAAACAATTCATTTACTTTACAAGGGATACCCTGTAATGCAATAGCAGAGTGCCACTAAACTAAGGAGCACTGTTCCTTGAGCAAGCATAAGAAATGTAAATAAAAACTTTTTAGAAAAACAGAATAGCTCTGAATAATTGAAAAAAATGTAAATAACTGGATACATCTATACCTCCATAGTAACCCTATGATGCATATACAGTATTTAAATCATATGCAACGGCTGAGAAATATTGAAGGGACGTGATCTGTAGCATTCATGCTGTAAATGTTCTGCAACTCATCAGAAATGACAGTTACAATATACATAAAAGCTATAAAAATAATAATGAACAATAATAATGACTAATAATGTAGAAACAGCAAGAAACACGTTCCTTTAAACAATACTTTTTGTCACAAATTAGCTAATCAAAAATAAGCATTGATTTATTATAAATATACTTAGACAAATACTATATATATATATACAGTATACAGTATATATATCCATCCATCCATTTTCTAACCCGCTGAATCCGAACACAGGGTCACGGGGGTCTGCTGGAGCCAATCCCAGCCAACACAGGGCACAAGGCAGGAACCAATCCAGGGCAGGGTGCCAACCCACCGCAGACAGTATATATATATATATATATATATATATATATATATATATATATACAGGTATATGTGTGTGTGTATATATAAATATTTTTTGTTAAGTTTCCTAGTTCATATTTTATATTAAGTGCAAAAGTTAAGTAACCAATTCATTAGACAGAGACAAGCCAGATTTCAAAATAACCACAGTCAAAACCCAAGATAAACCGAGATCAAAACCAAACTACTGATACCAAACACAAACTCTTTCCATCTTTTTCTTGTCTTAAATGATACGATCACTCATAATTTCTCTATCTTAGTAAGTACAGTATTTTATTTTCTTCACCAGACACTGTTCTTTTCTTTAGCTTACTCTAGTATTTCTCCTTGCACCTGCAGATAATAGTATATTGCTACTGTTGCCAATGTTCGTTAATGTGGGAACACATTTTGGGGAAAGAAGATTTTTTAAGGAAAGGACTGGTAGAGGATGAGGTTTTAAGGTATTGTTATAAGCATAAATGTTGAAAAGCAAGAGATCCTCATCCTAGTTTGTCTTTCCCTTAATTAAATCTAATTACATGATTCCCCATTCTTTTTACTTTTAAATCTAAAAGCTTGGATAATGCTTATTGTATGCCACCATCTTATATAACCACTGCATGATGACATTATAGGCCACTTTCACATGACTGCCAATGCACATTGTAAACAACAATGTGGCATTATCAGTTAGAAAATGATCCACAAATGGCTGCACTTGTAAAGAAAAACAAGCTAACAACCCTTTGTGATGACCTAACACAATAACACAAAATCAAGGCTAATCAATAAAGAAATTATTTTTTTCAAATACCAAAATGTGTTAATGACAGTTGCTTACACTACATTTTTTCAGGCGTTCACGACAATCAAACAATATATATATATTTTTTTATTGGTCTATTCTCGTAAAATGTTTCTAATTTCAGATTTTTTAATGGGCTCAGGGCCATTATTAAGACAAATTTTTATATGCTGAAACACATGGCTGAAGTTATTTAAATCTCATCCAAACACAAATTCTGAGAAGCATCTCCAGCTGGCATTGCTTAAAATTCTAAAAACAAAAATAAATCAAATTAACAAAACAAACCTTCTGTTTAATAAGATGGAATCAGAAAGAAAAGTGGAAGATATTTGGATAATGTATTCTAACCAAAGATTTATATTTAGAAGTTTGCTATGTTTTTCATCTGAATCAGTGATGCTAAATTTCACATACCTGATTAAACTATCTGCATTTTATATATTATCTTTTAATAGTGGAAACCTTTCCAAGGCACTATACAATACTGAATTATGTTAAGTTGTTTTCATACACTTTTACAACTGAATTACAGGCAGGTTAAGTGATTTTCTCTTGGAAATATTAAACCAGAAACCTTATGATCTAAAGTCTAGGTCTGTAGCCATTAGTCCATACTGAGAGTACAAAAAGCTCAGAAGTGTTGATTTCATGAAATAAAATTGGTAAAACGACATTTAGCCTGCTTAATTCTTGTTCCCTTGATGAATGTCCACTAAAGTTCAGCAGCAGTTAGATAAAGTCTAGAAGCTGTTCATACAGACAAGTTATTTAAGCATGTTATAATAGTTTCTATAGCTGTAAACTATTCCCAGAAGAAAGGAAACATTATTCACCACTGTTTAAAATGTGCATGACTTACATTTCACAGAAGTCAAATTTAGAGACCTCATATTTTTTTCAGAGATCTGGCCAAGAAAGTCTTCAGTAAGCAGAGAAATTCTTTTCACTTGTGAAATCAGCAAGCAGCACATTGTGAATGTAATTGCTTACGAATCTCGATGAAATGTTTCCTTTGTTAGTGTGGATGTAGAACGTCCTCTGTTTTATTTTAATATTTGCATTCATTCTCATTCCCAGTATTCTTTCTGTTGTCAGGGTAAAAGGATCCTTATTGAGACTTTAAGGTTAAAAAAAAAATAAATGTTTTCAGCTATGTTAACAATTTTCGAAGTTATAAAAATTCATAAGTTGGCTGCTTGCTGTGGAAATGTCTGCATATTTCAGTAAAGAGATGCAATGCAAATGTTTGTTCTTTACATCAAGTGCTAGGTTTGCATCTCAAATAATGGGTTGCCAGTATACTTGACTATTTTTGTTACAAGAATTCTCAGTTGCTTTATACAATCTTAAGGCAAGCATTATATTCCAGTAACAAAGAAGACTTGAATCCAATAGGGTGGGGGATCAAATCAAGCTCTAACACACTATGTGACTCTTGATTCAAATATGGCTTTGTTCTAAATGTTATACTATAACCTGGAAGAATTATTATATTATTATACCATTTATTTTCAGCTTTTTAAATGATATTTTATTTATGGGGTTTGTTATGGTGCAGCAGTTTCCCAGTAACCAAACACATTTCATGTATATTTAAATGGAGAGAACAGTGATAAGGGAGGATATTCTGTTATAGAGTGAGATAGAAGAAAACCTGGATAAATCAAATTCATTATATGAATAAATAAAATTTTTAGGAATGATAATACAGACATATCTGGCCTGACCAAATATGAAATGATTTTTATTTCTGAGTGGTAGATATTGCTAGGGAAAGTATGTAGCCTATAATAGTTGTTAAACAATGAGGCTTATATCTTTTGAATAACTCAAAGATTCTAAAAGTTGATCCTTGTATTATTTTTTTCAGAAAGCAGACACAGCAGACATAGCTTAAAACATCAAAACGGCTTTTTATTCATCCAGACTCAGTTAAATCTGTGACAGATTATGCAACATGCAGCTTTTTATTTAGTTTTTTAACACAGCCAAATAAGCAATTTGATAAAGTAGTAGGAAAATGATCCCATCCACTGTGCACAACCCTTTTTCAATAACTTTACCCCACCCTAAAGACAGGGAAACCCCAACACCTTTTAAGAGAGTGATGTTACAATACATTATGGCTTAGGTAAATCTTGTTTTGTTGCTTTTTAGCATTCTTTTGTGAATCAAAGTGTACATTATTGATATACTGGAGACTTGTGCTTAAATAAGATGGCCGCCATGACATCATGCATTGTTTTTTTCATTCATGTAGCTACATTTGTGTCCCAACAAGGTCAATAACTACCTACACAGTACAGTGACATGATAGGCTTATTACACTTGAAATAAACAATGTAAATAAATATATGAAATAAGTAAATTTCTAAATATGTAAGCAGCAAATTATAAAACAAATTATTTGGAATGTAAATGTGACATGACTAGAACTATGAATGTTGATAAGACTGAAATCCAAAGCAGCACCCTTTCAGGTGTGAGATTAGATGTATTACAGTGGAGCTTTTTGTGTTAAAATAGAAAGCCTAAAAGATGGCATCAAGGTATTGTAATAGACATAGAAATACTGATTAGAAATTTTATAGTGCACATTTCAATCATGAAAAGTATGCAAAATGTCATAGTAATTAAATATGACTTAAATTTAAACTCAGGGATCTCAATAAGTAAAGAAACACAGAAGAATTTGTTACTTTGATTTTAACTTGTTGCAAGTCTAATATTATTGCATCAGCAATTGTTTTTCTATTATAGAGAACCAGAGCCCATCCTGTTCTCATTGAGCATAGAGAAAAAGAGAAATGAACCAAGTAATTTTACATTGGGTACTAATCATTTGCAGTGCAAAAACACACAAATACCCACTGTCACTTGTACCCGGCCATTGTTGTCAACCAACTTAACTGAGATGCTAGAAATTAAGTTAGTTTTGTATGTTAACTCATTTAGTAATATACACTTGGATAGAATTTGTTCCTTAACCTGATTTTGATTTTTGATTAAAATAGTTTATCTTTTACTATAATCTATAGATTCTATATTTTGTTTTGTATAGTCCTTTTCCATAATATATGGCAAAAAGTAGTATTAGCCATTTACAGAGTTTTAGTGACAGACTTACTTGGAAATAAAAAATGGCAAGAAATATAACTCCATTTGTATTGCCATGTGTTTACCTAAGGAGTGGCATCACACATATCTCCTGGGTTCAAATATTTCTTATATTGAACTGAAATTGCATAATAGAGTCCTCGAGTGTTAGCAGAGGTTAGCAATAAGAAAAGAGATTATAAACTATTAGTCCATATTATTTTGGAACTTATGGAAAAGTTTATTAAGCCTAGGATCAGAGTTATAGTGATGCATAATGAATTAACAGATTAATCAAAGAGACACAATGGGTTCCTAACCAATTCAACGAAAGGCGATTTAAGTTTCAAGGTGACACTGATATACAGCATGAGACATATACTGTAAATATCCTAATGGGTTTGTGTCAGACTTGCGTAGTTAAGTGCATACTGGTGAAATGCAGTAACTTTATGTTTTTAGGAGTTTATCATTTAGCAAACAGTGATTAATATTGTTATCATAAGTATTCTGTTTTTCGAATTTGAAGCTCTGCCATGTTTGGATGTATTGTGCTTGTGACCTTTTGTTCAAGGCATGAATGATAGAAATGGGCATGAAATCTGAGTGAAAAGAATTGTCAAGCTGAAGCAGTGTTTGAGAACACTAAATATCTAAAGGTTATAGGTCATACTGTATATTCAAAGGGCAAAACTAAACTCAAAACATCAACGATGATAGCTTGGTCAAAAAATAATTTCCTAAAGATACTTAATGCATTGAAAACTGATTTCTTAAGCAGAGCTTTCTAAAGCTCATCTGCTCTTTAACAGGCAACTCATCATAAAGAACCAGCCACCACAAATCAAATGTATATTGTGTCACTAATGTGCTTAACAGCAAGCAATGTCATACCATCTGGCAGACAAAATGGCCATGATGGCAACAAGAAAAATGGTAAAATAAATAAAAATAAAAGTTGAGAAAAATACCACATTATTCTTTTTATTTTGAGAGGTTGGGCTGAGATTAAGAGTGTAGCAAAAAAGGCATGTATGGTGTGACTCTGCTATACTCACAGTCACATGAATATAATGATCAGTGATTTTGCATTTGAATCATAGTTATTTTTTTACAAACTGCATTTTACTGACATTATATGACCTATAACCTTCTTCTTGATGAGTTGGGAAAGGCCATGGTTGTTCCTGCTTAGGTCTAGATTAGAAAAAATAAACATATTTACTTTAACATATTTATATTTTTTAACACAAAGAAATTTGTCACAATCATACAAATAAAAATCTAAAACTTAGGTGGTTGCTGTATTTAATAATAATAATAGATTTCCATTCTATCCTTTTTTTTAATATGCTTTCTAGTCCTTACAGCAACAAGTATAAGTCATGGCTGCTCTGTGAACTCGATTCCAGTTCAACTGGTAGTGAATGCACTCAGCAGGACCATTTAGCATTGCTAATTAAACTAGATGCAGGTTAATATAAATATGAATAAACAATAAGCATATTGTATTGTTATGCCCAAGTGAGAGGATGCTCAGAAAGATTCCATTTTAGACTCTCCATTTTCTTGGTTACAATCTGCTCTACATCTGAGCTTTCCATAATTTTTGCTCAAAAGTGTCCTTAGGATCCTGATTCTTAAAACCATTGCAGAAGGACCTGAAGATCATACCAAATTTAGAAAAAACATTTAAGTTATCTGTATATTTTAAGCCAATATCAGCTAACTTGTTCACTTGTATCATGTTAACTTTTGTGTAGTTTTATTCAAAAGAATGTGTTCACCACTCAGTTATTAGGTATATATACAGAAATTCAATATTAAAATATTTAAAGTACCGGGGCCTCATGTATAAACAGTGCATACATACAAAAATGTTGCATAAGCCTGTTTCCACACTCGCTTCACAATTTATAAAACCTAAACTTGGTGTAAAGCATTGCACATTTTCACGGCAGCTAAATGCTTGGTGTACGCAAGTTCTCCATTCGGTTTTGCAAACTGGTGGCACCCAGCGTCAAAGCAGTGCTTTTGTGCCAGTGTGGTTTCCCTTTCTTTTTTAAGTCAGATCCCTAACGCGGCTTTATCAAATACATTTAAATTAACCGCATATTGGTTATTAGTTTAAGGCATCTGATTGTAATTTAATCTGTAACAATATAATGGTCCACGGAATGGCCAAACTATTCCAAATACCATAGCTGCTTTAGCGTTGTTCCTCTCAATGTACCATTCAGAGTATTTATTCCACTGCTTCTGATTGTGAAATCACAGCTGTACAGCAGCTGATCAGATTATCAGTATACAGCATCAAGCACATGCTGCGTCAGCCATGTGCTATTTGAACTGCTCTAAAATGATGAAGGCTTCAGAGCCTTTCCTGTACGGACCTCGCGGTTCAGAAACAGTTTCATCCCAAGAACTATAAACGCACTCAATTAGTCCATCAAGTGCTCCTTGTAGAACTGTTTGTACATATTAGTACAATCACCTCACTGTAAACTTGCAATACAGTTATAATATTGCATAACTTGAGCTACTTTTTGAAAGCATGTATTTACATATGATGACAATATCATTTTTAAGATGAAATGCAGCAAAATATGTCTATTACATTATACAGATAAAATATTAACATAATTTAAATAATCTATATTATTAATAATTAAACATGTGAGGACATGGTGGTGCAGCACTAACTAGTTCAGGGCTAGTTCCTATATTCTTGCTTGGGCTGGCACGACACTGGAAGGATAGATGGATAGAATAATTAAACATGTAGTACGAAGATATTTCAATGTTCCTTAAAAGTTTTGAAGAATCGCCGTTCTAAGCTTACAGGTGGCTTAATATCGATTACAGGGCTGATTGTGTGGCGATTGGTTACTTGGAGAAAGAAAAGCAAGGACAGGAATTGGGGGTTAGTACATTTGAAAGAGAGAGTATTGCTGCAATAAATTATTTCATTGAAGGTCACACATGGTGCAGCAAGCATCTTGCAGAAGGCAGGAACAATCTCTGGACAGGGTGCCCAGCTCATCACTATCACTGTGCCCCCATGTTCCCATGTGTAATAACATGCTTTAACTCCTATCATCATGAAAATTATATCAAGTGTACATCTTAGTATTTTAGCTATTCAGAGAGCTGCAATATCACGAATGTAATAGATTCTGTGTCCAGTCGGAGGAAGAGAAAGCCCGTTTAAGAAGCACATAGTGATTCACACGCATAGAAGAACATACAAAACAAAGCATTTAACGTGCTATTTTAGTTACGATGGTATTTAAGAAACTATTAAATTAAACAATTTAAAGATGAAGTTTATAATGTTCGACTTTGACAAAATAAACTACATGATTAAAGTGGAAATTTTGAGATTAAAGTTGACATTTCAAGCTTTTTTCCCAATGTGTCCCTATTTTTTTTTTTTTTCTCTGTACCCAAATAAGCTTCATATGACACTCAGACAGTGGACTAAGACTCGTCTTTTCACGGCGACTTTGATATCTGACAACTTCTTTTTTATTTGGGGCACTATGTGACTTTGTGAGCTTGAGCTTTCAAGTTTCTCTGACACTCTATGTCAGGCATGTCAAACACGTGGCCCCCGGGCCACATGCGGCCTGCAACAGAAATCTGTGTGGCCCGCATGACAGATCCTAGTTGGCACTAAACTTGTACAAAATGATTACTATCGTTTGAGATTGAATCATTCTGCATCTTCGGAGTTACTTATTGACTTTTCTTACTTCTGCCTTCTGACAAAAGCACGTTTTCCCATGGCATTATGGTACCATCATCTGCTAGTATAGTTGCAGCCGCGAAGTTGCAACTGAAGTGCTAGGCTGTGGTTTGCGGCCCGGTAGTGGCGAACTGCCAGCAACGGAGACTCACTTAGTGAAGGGCTACAGCAAAAAGGCTGCCCCCTTCACTGAGGACACTTTTCAGAACGCTAGGCAGATGGGGCTTTGCAGCGGTGCAGAGAGAGGAGAGACCGAGGTGAGAAAGTATTACAACAAAGTATTTTTATGTTTCTGACAGTTTCCCCATATGACACGAGTTCACAGAAATCTTGTTACTATGAAGTACATTCAGCAGCAGATACTTTCATTACAATGAAGTGACCTTGAAATGCTTGAATGAATCATCTACAGAGTAGTTAGTTCTGTGGTCACAGCTCAGTTGTGGACATTTGCACAACGATCCCCAAACAGAAACACCGTAAAAAAATGTTCTTTCTTCGAAATTTCCTTGTACGTTTTTTTTGCTGTTTTTGTTTTGTGTAGTTTTAAGTGATACTTTTTCCTTATTGCTCATCAACATTTGAAAAACATCCATTAGAATTTAACTCATTATCAACCTTCTATAGAAATGGCATACTTGTTATATGCAAAAAAGAAGAAAAATCTCGGGTTGCAAATGTATGCGAACTGCTGCATTTGAAGACACCGAAAAAGCCATTTTTATGTGGTTGCAGTGATGCTTGTTCAAGTAACATTCATATTAATGTGGCACTCATTCAAGAATATATGAGGTTTTTTAAACTCTCTTGGGACCTGGACAAACAATCTCACACGTGGCAATACCGTTTCGGGATGCACTTCGGCATGTCGTTCCCATTGGGTCGGTGGATCCCAGATCCCAAAAGAGTTCATAAACCTCTCAATATGAAGAAGAAGAAAAGGATGATTTGTGCTGACCACAACATGATTCTACACTCAGATAATGTTCATGTTGAATTCCTCCCACCCAATTGCACGGCAGTGCTTCAGCCATTGGATTTGGGCATCATTCGCATCCTGAAAATGTATTATTGCAAGGAAATGCTGAGAACAATTCTCGTCAGCTTAACTTGTAGACAGGAGAAGATTAAAATAACGCAAAAGAAGCTATTGAAGCTGCTTCCATTTCCAACATCCTTCCTTTGTGATGCATGTTTTCTGCAGTGACAGCAACCAAAACGAGATTACGGAATAGACTGAACATAAGCAACACACTTCGCATGTCACTGTCGTCCATCCTCCCCAGATGGGATCATCTAGTTGCAGGAAAACAAGCTCAGGGCTCTCACTGATTCTGCATTATGTTAAGCTGTATAATTTCTATTACTAAATTATCCATCCATCCATTTTCCAACCCATTGAATCCAAACACAGGGTCACGGGGGTCTGCTGGAGCCAATCCCAGCCAACACAGGGCGCAAGGCAGGAACCAATCCCAGGCAGGGCACCAACCCACCGTAGGACACACACATCCACCCCCACACACCAAGCACACACTAGGGACAATTTAGAATCGCCAATCCACCTAACCAGCATGTCTTTGGACTGTGGGAGGAAACTGAGACACGGGGAGAACATGCAAACTCCACGCAGGGAGGACCTGGGAAGCGAACCTGCGTCTCCTAACTGCGAGACAGCAGCGCTACTGCTGCGCCACCATGATTACTAAATTGTAACTTAATAATAATAGAAATGTAATGTAAATTGTGTATAAAACTGCCCTACAAAGCCGCCCATAATCACCCAATAAACTCCAACCGCCAACAACCCACCAGTCCCTGGAAAAATTTGCTTCTAGTAAAGCGGTCCTTGGTGTCAAACAGGTTGCGGACCACTGGGCTACACTACTGGCTGGGCTGCTGAGACTGGCCACTAGGCAGAACTGACCATCACGAGTGGTAATAGCTCGCATATTTTCACGTTTTTTTGCTCTAGTTTTATGTAATTTTGTGTTAGTATTGTAACGAACAGCTAGTGCAGACTACAGCTGAAGATCTGAAGTGGATGTGAGAAGTTGGTGAGTTGTTTATTAACAGATTTTTGTGATTGTGAGTTTGTATTATTAGTGTAGTTCAGGGGGCTTTTTGCATATTGGCTTATTTTACAATATAAACTTTGAAGTAAACTTAGTAAAGTGAAATTTGATTTTTGGAGGATTTGTTTTCCAACTTGTATTACAGAGCAATGAATTCAATGAGCGTTTTCGCGATTTCAGTTCACACGAACAGGACTTTGTGCTGTTTACGTCACCATACTCTTACAACGTTGAGAATGCGCCTGAGAATATCCAAATGGAATTGATTGAACTGCAGTCAGATTCTATTCTGATGGCAAAACACAACGAAGTTGGTGTGCCAGGCTTGTAGCTTACTTGCCACCCTCGTATGTGCAGATCCATAAGTTGGTATCGAGAGTACTGTATATGTTTGGAAGCACTTACCTTTGTGAGCAATTGTTTTCATTAATTAAAGCTACCAAAACCCCACATCGCTCAAGACTTACTGTCGAGCACCTTTCATCCCTCATAAAAGTTGCAGCTGCACAAGATTTCAAGCCTGATATTGACGAACTGGTTACTAACAAGAGATGCCATGTGTCGGGGCAAAAGAAATAAATCTCATACTGTAAGACTCCTATATAAGCAATGACTATAATATAATGAATATAATATAATAATATAAGGACCTAGATAAGAGGCTAAGACTCTAATTGTATGCTGTTGTAAGGAGATTGTATGGAAATAAATTGCTTTTCTTTAAACTTTAAGTGTTACATTTTTTAAATTTTTCAGTATTGGAAAGAAAGCTACAGTAACTTTGTATAATAGTATAATAGTATTTGTTACAGTGCGGCCCGCTGACGCATGTATGGCAGTCGAAGCGGCTCACCAATAGTAATGAGTTTGACATGCCTGCTCTATGTCACTTGATCAACTTCCTTTTGTTGTTTATACCACTGTTTCAACCAACAAATAGTACGTTTTTCCTTGCCTACACTTAGTATTCGCTGAAATTCTTCTATTTTCCCCCATGCTTTTGCCATTGCCTTTTCACAGAACGCTGAATTTAAGGGCTACTTATATTGATTTGCATATTCAAAGAGGAGTAATTCTGGGAGGAGAGAGGGTGGGGTGGCAGGCGCATGCACGTGCGTTACTTTTCACGCTGACCAGGATTTATGGAGTGGAAGAACGTGAAAGTTGGCGAATGCATATATTTATGCATCTGGATTTTATTGTGCTTACGCACATTTCCACTTTTGTCCGTACACCATGTTTTAGTGTGAATACTACGCACAGCGTTATGCATGAGGCCCCAGGTTGTATGAAGAATGGGGACCAGAGGGTATGCTCTGACTGTGGAGGGATCAGACACCTCAGCCACTCATGTAAGCTGTATACAAAGGTGATAAAAGGAACAATCTGTCCAATAGTTTAGCCAAATGTACAGGAGGAACAATATCATTTATTTACCTAAATGGTAAATGCCCCACTTAAATGGCTAAATATTTAACTTAAATGCTAAATATCCAGCTTAAATGCCTCTGCTAAATGCGTATTGTCCAACTTACATGCTAAATGTCATGTTTTAACACTAAATGTCTAACTTAAATGATTAAATGTCACACTTAAATCCTAAATATCCAACTTAAATGGCTATTGGCATAAGGCACTAGCATCTGAGCAGATAGTCTCTATCACATGTAATGACATGATTGCTGTTACAATAAATAGTATAGGCCATATAAAAAACTGGGGATTCAGTCAGTTGCCTTACTAACAATACAATTACCATGTACAGCACCATCAAATCTGCCAAAGCTACTTTGCCTCAAAATAAATGAATCATGGGTGGAACCAGGGCACTGAGACACAACGTTTGAAAGCCCCATCTTGGCATCATAGCTGACTTGTGCATTAATGGAATGTAACTGCTTGTAATTAACAAAAGCAGCTTTATTCTCTCAAGATGTCATTATTGCAATATGAGTGTAGTCAATTGTTCAGAATACATTAGCAGAGCCGGACACTGCTGCAAATTGCCTTTTTATATTGGCAAAAACATGTTATGTTTTATGTATGTATATATGTACACTATATGAAAACTGGATTTAGTGCCTGGCTAGACGGTTAATGTCTTCCAGCACAGCATGCAATGAAGCATGGCTGAGATACTGTTGCCCTGTTGCTCAGTTCTCTAAGATATGGCAACAAGTAGCTGATAAAAACAGATGAAAAAAACAAATGCAAATACATAGCATTGGACCTAATTAAAGGGAACTAAAACACAATCCATACATCATATTGATTGTTTCTGAGTTGTAATATTTTTGTCACATAAAACACATTATAACATTTATTCATGTGAGCTAACAATTAGCAGGTTTGTCTGGATATCATTACTTGATCAAGGGTGTTGTCATTTTTCAGTTTCTCCAAAATGTTATGTGTGCTTGGTTCAGAGTTGATGTTAATATATGCATATCACCTTGTCAAGTTTAACTTTACAAATCCCAACATTTGCGTGTGGAAATTGCGTACACATGTTTTGAGCCTGTTCTTGTGAGCATGCAAGCTTTTTAAATGAGGCCTCTATTGAGGGGGTAACAACTGCCCTTAGTGGAAGAGTTCAGGTATCTGGGGATCTTGTTTCACGAGTGATAGAAAAAATGAACATGAGCCTGACAAGCAGATTGGAGTGGTGGTAGCCGTTCTGTGGGCACTGTATTGGTCCATGGTGATGAAGTGGGAGCTGAATCTAAAGACAAAGCTCTTGGTTTACCAGTCAGTCTACACCCCTATCCTTACTTATGGTCATGAGCTGTGGGTAATGACCAAAAGAATGAGATTGTGAGTACAAGTGGCAGAAATTAGGTTTCTTCACTGGTAGGCTGGACTGACACTCTATGACAGAGTGAGAAGCTGAGTGATTCAGGATAGAGTTGCTGCTCCACCAGATTGAGAGGAATCAGTTGAGGTGGTTTGGCATGCCCCAGAGGGTTGTGACCCAGAGCCAGATGTAGGGCATACTGGATGGATTATATCTCTCAGCTGGCTTGGGAAAACCTGGAAGAGCTGCAGTCTGTAGCTGGGAACAAGGAAGTCTGGGTTGCCATGCTGCCATCACGATCCTCACCAGGAAAAGCGAATAAGAAATTGAGATGAGATGAAGTTATTTAACAGAGGAGTCAAAAAACAAGTGATAGCTTCTGAAAATTGATACCTGATTTGTGACTTACAATTCAAAGATTATAGCGTCCACCTAAAGTAATGCATATGGCAACGTGCATTTAGGCGACAACGTAGTGCTAACCACTGTGCTGCCAAGCTACTAATACTCACTCAAGCCGGGGTCAATTTCAAATCACAAATAAACCAAACATGCATATCAACTACAATAATGGAGTTACCAGTACATTATGGAGCACACACCCTCACGATAACTAAATGTGGTATATGATTTTGTCTTTCTGGGAATTCACTGAGAAGAAAAAGGATAAGTTCAAGGCAACTTAAAATGTATTTACCACAAGAGAAGAATTAGAGTAGAAATGTTTTAATTGTTGTTGGAATGACATTGGCTGTTTAACATTACACTTGCATTTCAGAATTAATGTGGGATAAATATTTAAGTATAAGGTTTACCAGTCTCTTAAAATAGAGACAGTTCAGCATTCTAAACTCTTCTGAATAAATCCAGATGAATGATATAACATAATGCTCCTAGTAGGGGTGGGCGGTATGACCAAAATTCTATATCACGGTATTTTTCTAAATTATACCGGTTTCACGGTATTTGACGGTATTTTTTTCCCCATGCATGAATGGATGTTAACCACAATTTCCACTGCAATTGCTTCAGTAGACTGGCTAAGAATTACCTATTCCACTGTAATGAGCATTGTACATTGTAAAAAAAAACATTTTAATGTGCACACAAGTATGAATACAGATTTGCATGGCCCCATAAAGTGATAGTTTTCAAGGGGATGGCACTAATGAAGAGAAGGAATCACATTGCATGACAGATGCAGTCAAAATATAGAATTTTTTTATTGAACAAATTTTGCAAAAACTTAAACTATAATTTTGACAACATATTGTCAACCATCCAAAGAGGCATTTAGACTTAGTAAAATATCCAGAGGTGCTTGTCAAAAGTTGTATTGCACTGAACATGTCTTAGAAAAGGAATAAATAGTAAATATTTTTTGTAAACCAACTACACTTTTTGTTAATGTTAACAATCTCTGTCCACTGACATGTTAAAGTGACATTTTTTAACAACTTTACCATTATTAAACTGCATAATATTTAAACTAATAAATATTAACAATAAAAAAATAATAGTGCAACTTCCAGTAATAATACTATTACTTCAAAACTTCAAGCCCAGGTACCTTACACAGTATTCACCAAAATAAAATAAAATAAAACAAGTGCAACTTGGTGATGACATCTTTACCAGCTGAACCATCATTAAGGCAAATTGCATTAATATGGACCTTGCTTCAAGCTAAGCTACATACATAAATAATAAAACTGCAACTTGCATTTATAATGTTATTTGTGGCATAGTGGGTCTGCGGCTTAAAAAAAAAAAAAGGTCTGCTTTTATATCCAGTTCGCCATGTCCATCTACGTGGGCGCGATTGCACGACTGCTGGGAGTTGATGAGGTGATTGGGGCAAGTTGCACCCGATCGTTCTCTATTGATTCATCGACTTACTGCGGCATGTGAATAAGGCACTGCGCCGACGGAGATGTATATTTATGAGTCGGCAGGATAGGGGAAAGCAAAAAAGAAAACATAGAACACAAGGAGGTTAAAGAAGGGAAAAGCCAGTCATGGGAGATGATCCAGACACCAGGAAGGTGAAGGCAGCACAAGCTGGGGCTCCGTGAGAGAGCTCAGGCTTAGGCGATCTAGGGGCTGGTTCATCCCACTAACTAAGCGTGTAGAGTGGGGCAAACAAAATGTAAGACCACCCAATTGATTCGAGGAGTGTCTGAGTGAGCGCAAAGGAAGACTTGAAGTGTGCCAATCTCGGACGGTCTGACTGCGCAGTGTGGCGGCAACCAACACAGGAGTTGGCAGAAAGCAGTTTGTGCTGCAAAGGCTCCGCCAGTAATGCCCATAAAGGGTGAGCACTTGGAGACAGAAGGTGGTGTGCTGCGATCGGAGAGACTGCATTTTAACCTCTATTTTAACTGATTTATTTATTATGGATTTTATCCCCATGTTTCACTGGTTTTATGGATTTGCTATTTATTTGGGTACTGTATTTTTCTGCACAATGGACACTTTCAGTTTTACTTTTGACTGTTTTTAACAAAAGCATTTGAGCACTTTCCACCACCCCCTGACTTCAATGAGATTTCTCAGCTCATCTCGGTCATAACTATCAACGGTGTTGGTTCAACAGATTCCCATGTGGGAAGGAGGAGTCTGTAGGGAACCGGCATCGTCACACTATTACACAGTAACCAGGTACATTACACAGTATTGAAAAAAAATAAAACAAGTACAACTTGGCTTGCAGTATTATCCAGTAGTCCAGTACTATAGAAACAGTATTCACACATTGGAACATAATGGTCCGTATCTGAACTTTTAAAACCAAAGTATCTTTAGACAACAGACACGGCACCTTTTTTCGTTAAAAAGTTCTTCTGTGTCGTCATGTTCAACTTTATTGTCTGCTACAGCTTCCGTTTAGGAATGTTCTCACTCCATTTTCAGTGCTCAATACCTCCACTAACGCATGTACTCTGCGGCATTCCTGTTTTGCGGTGCAGCAGTGAAAATGGTCCCCCCTTAAACAGTTTTCCGCTGCGCCACGTTCCGAACGTTGTTTAGGCTATTTAAACCGGTGTTATAAGACAAATCCATATCATAACAAAAATAAAAAACGGTTTTTGGTATGAACCGGTATACCGCCCAGCACTAGCTCCTAGACCCACTTACTTGAATTCAGAGACAAGGGGAACTGGAACCTATCTGGGCAGGGACCAACATGAAGCACTTGATCATCAAACACCCACACAGGTCCAATATGTAACTGGCAATTAACATAACACACACATCTTTGAGGATGTGGGAGGAAAACTCAAGTGTCCAGAGAAACATTCCACTCAGACATGATGAGAACGTACAAACTCTACATGGGGTATGGGATTTAGACCTTGAGCTGGATCCATGATGCAAACTTTCATTTTAAACTTAATGTTACCAGCAAAAGAAACAAAGAAGCTGTGCAAGGTTCCACATTTTTCCCAGGTTAGGTGTTGATCAATAAAATGCATGTGAAGAAGGAGTTGCAAAGAAAGAGCATGCAGGTATCTTATACATTACAAAGCAGCAAGTGGTGTTGCTCATCGATGCCAGTGAAGCATCTGTTCAGTTGTGGTTCTTTTACTTTGTTCTACATAGATAGCTAACACCTTTATGCAAAGCAACTTACAAGAACAAGTCACTGCATCATTTTTTTTACAGTTTTCTTACTTTCCATATTTCATATATGAAAAAAATTGACTTTGGAGTTTCAAAGAAAAACACATTTTGATACACCTAGAACATGTTTTGTAAGTGTGTTTTGTGCGGGTAATGACAATCATACCCAAACCCAGCTATGACTGTCTGGGGGCATCAACCCCAGAATTAGAAGTGTCAAACCGTTATGTCTTTGCAGAGCTGGACGGTGTCTCTGATAATTCTGAGGTGGTAGGCAGGGATGAGGAGCGCCAACGGGCCACCTCAAAACCAATTCCCAAAAAGAGAGAGGTAGTGATAGTTGGGGACTCAATCATTAGGAGGATTGAAGCGCAGGTGTGCTCCAGAGAGAGAGAGAGTCTCGCACAGTGTGCTGCCTTCCGGGAGCAAAGGTGGGAGACCTCCTGGAAGGGTGGATAGGCTCTTGGCCAGAGCGGGGGTGGATCCAGTTGTCATTGTCCACGTTGGAACAAATGACATACATAAGGGTAGTCTGTCAGTTCTGGGATCCAAATTCAAAGAGTTAGGTGCCACGCTGAGGAGCAGAACTGACAAGGTAGTCTTCTCCTAAGTTCTGCCTGTGCCACGTGCCAGTCGAGGTAAGATTGAGGAGATTAGAAGGCTTAACACGTGGCTCAAATCTTGGTGCAGGGTAGAAGGGAATACAAAGTAGGTTTATGGGGCATTGGGACTCCTTTTGGAACAGATGGGACCTGTTCCCGTGACGGGTTACATCTGAACTGGAGGGGCACCAATGTATTGGGGAGGCATATGTGTAGGCTAGTCAAGGATTGTTTAAACTAGGGAATGGGGGCAGGGAGTTTAGGACAGGCCAGATTTAGATCTATACATGGAAGAACAAACAATGGTGTCGAAATAAAAATGCGTAGTAATGTAAATTCAAAGCAAATACATAAATATAGAAGGATTAACACGTTAAAAATAGCTTGCCTAATGCTAGAAGTATCAAAAATAAGGTAAGTGAGTTGGAGTTGTATGTAGCAGAGCATAATTATGATATTATAGCAATAACGGAAACCTGGCTAAATAACAAAGATGGGGATGAGTGTAACATAGAGGGATACACATTTTTAGGAAGGATAGACAGAACAGAAAAGGAGGTGGGGTTGCTGTTTATGCCAAACAGGTTTAAATGTAAGTCATCTTCAGTTGGATGATGAGCCCCATCTTAGTGAGGACATGTGGCTTCACCTGGAAAATATTAGGGAAAAGGTCTTATTTTAGGAGTGTGTTATAGACCACCCAATTCAGACAGTAATTTCAACACACATCTTTTTAGTAATATCAAAAGGCAAGTTTACAGGGGATATTATAGTCATGGGGGACTTTAATTATCCAAATATTAACTGGGATAACCTTACAGATGGAGGAGCACAAGAGCAGGAGTTTTTAGAAGTAATCAGTGACTGTTTTTTAACACAGCATGTTAAAGCACCAACAAGGGGTGAAGCCTGTCTGGATTTAGTATTCTGTAATAATCAGGATAGAATTGAGGGTGTAGAGGTGATTGAACCACTAGGGTCAAGTGACCATAATGTAATACAATTCTCAGTATTTTGTAAGAGTACAGATGCAAAGACTAAAATTGTTAAGTTGAACTTTAGTAGGGCTAATTTTGAGCAGATGACAAAGTCTAAGTAGGATAGACTGGGATAAGCTTTTAAATGTGGAGACAGTCGAGGAGCAGTGGAACAGGTTTAAAATGTTTTACATGTAATGCAGGACAGATACATACCTAAATTTGGAAGTAATAGGAAACTAAAAAACTCACATGGATTAATAAAGATTTAAAAAGAAGTTGCAAAGGAAAAACTGCTGTATAAGGCATATAAGACTAATGACTGCAAAAGAATGTAGAGTGTATGAGAACATGAGGGCAACCATTAAGAAGGATATCAGAGAGGCTAAAAGACAGTTGGAGAGGAATATAGCAGATAAGGCGAAAGAAGACCCCAAGAGATTCTTTCAGTATTTTAGTAGTAAAAGAACAGTTAAGGAGGAGGTCAAGTTCATCAGGAATAGTAAAGGGAATTAAAAGATACAGACAATGAAATAGCAGATGCCCTAAACTTACATTTTTCTGAGGTGTTTACAAGTGAGCAAGTGGATAACCTCCAGAGGTAAACACTACTAAGGAGGTACTGAGGGATTTGGAAATTGTAGAGGGAGAAGTGCTGCTCAGATTAAATAAGATGAAATCAAACAAATCACCAGGCCCAGATAATATTTATCCTCGTGTTCTTAAGGAGGCTAGTGAGTACATATATAAACCCTTGACACATATTTTTAGGAAGTCACTGTGCACTGGAGAGATTCCAAAGGACTGGAAAATGGCAAATATCATCCCATTATATAAAAAGGGTGACAGGGCAGATCCAAGCAACTATAGGCCAGTAAGCTTAACAAGCATCACAGGAAAATTAATGGAAGGAATTATTAAGGATAAGATTGAGCAACACATGACAAGGACAGGAGTTATTCTGAACAGTCAGCATGGGTTCAGAAGAGGGAGGTCGTGTTTTACTAACATGTTGGAATTCTATGAGGAGGCAACAAAAGGATACGATCAAAGTGGAGCTTATGATATTATTTATCTGGACTTTCAGAAAGCATTTGATAAGGTGCCACATGAGAGGTTGGGCATCAAATTTAAAAGTGGGAGTTCAGGGTGATGTTTTTAGATGGGTGCAGAATTGGCTCAGACACAGGAAGCAGAGGGTGATGGTGCGAGGAACCTCATCAGAACTGATGTTAAGAGTGGTGTTCCACAGGGGTCAGTGCTAGGGCGCTGCTATTTTTAATATATATAAATGATTTAGATAGGAATATAAGTAACAAGCTGGTTAAGTTTGCAGATGATACCAAGATAGGTGGATTAGCAGATAATTTGGAATCCGTTATATCATTACAGAAGGACTTGGATAGCATACAGGCTTGGGCAGATTTGTGGCAGATGAAATTTAATGTCAGTAAATGTAAAGTATTACACATAGGAAGTAAAAATATTAGGTTTGAATACACAATGGGCGGTGGAAAATCAGAGTACACCTTATGAGAAGGATTTAGGAGTCATAGTGGACTCTAAGCTATCGACTTCCCAACAGTGTTCAGAAGCCATTAAGAAGGCTAACAGAATGTTAGGTTATATAGCACGATCTGTGGAGTACAAGTCCAAGGAGGTTATGCTCAACCTTTATAATGCACTGGTGAGGCCTCATGTTGAGTACTGTGTGCAGTTTTGGTCTCCAGGCTACAAAAGGACATAGCAGCACTAGAAAAGGTCCAGAGAAGAGTGACTAGGCTGATTTCAGGGCTACAGGGGTTGAATTATGAGGAAAGATTAAAAGAGCTGAGCCTATACAGTTTAAACAAAAGAAGATTAAGAGGTGACATGATTTAAGTGTTTAAAATTATGAAGGGAATTAGTACAGTGGATCGAGATGATGTTGTTATTTTAAAATGAGTTCATCAAGAACATGGGGACACAGTTGGAAACTTGTTAAGGGTAAATTTTGCATGAACATTAGGAACTTTTTCTTTACACAAAGAACCATAGACACTTGGAATAAGCTACCAAGTAGTGTGGTAGACAGTAAGACGTTAGGGACTCAAAATTCAACTCAATGTTTTTTTAGAAGAAATAACTGGATAGGACTGGTGAGCTTTGTTGGGCTGAATGGCCTGTTCTTGAGTGTTCTAATGTTCTAATGTTCTAATGACCACGGCAGTTTGTACCCAAACCCATCCCTACCTATGGGAGTTTATACTTCTACATCTCTCTTTATTTTGTCTTATTTACTTGATTGCTATGATCTTGCCACAAAACTCTGCAGCATTATAAACTTTGTTTCATAATAAAAAACAATTGACAATAATTCAACATTCAACCTACCCTAGCTAGTCTACTGCTTTTCTTTGTCACATACAGTTCTGAAGGTTCCCAAGGTGCTAATTTGACAGTTTCCATGTGGATGGAAATGACCAATGACTGCTTTTTCATTCAGTATATAACTTTTATAAAGGTAAGATTTATTTCTCTCATTCAGACAAACTCTTACCTAAATTACATATACCAAGAAACATTTCTGTCAACAGTAAATTATAAAAACATTTGCTAAACTGATTTACACTGAAATTAAAAACAAGACTAATTTATACCATGATTTATAACAGCAGTAGCTGATGAAATGCTTTTGTAGGTTTTTATACTGCTTTTCATCCAGTCAAAGAACACCAGTTAGAAGGCCTAAATGAGCCATACCAAGGGAATTGTCTGAAAGTAATATATAAAATTCGCAACAATAAATTCTCTCAGTTGTAGTTTACAGCAAAAGAAGTATGAACAGCTTGTACTGTTTCTTGTGTCTTGAGGTAAAATCACCTTTTCTCTGCAGAAAACATTTCTGATTGACAATGCTGAACCAGCTTTGAACAATTAAGAGAAATGTTGGCTTTGTGGTAAATTTCATTTTTGCTCAAGCCACAGTCAGAGGGTGAGTCTGTAGGTCTTAAGCAACAGGTCTTGACAGCTATTGCAGTATCCCATCTATCAAAGTGTGCATGTCCTACTGTCTTTCATGCTTGGCCTACAGACTGGAACTTGCTTTTCACATTGTTTGGAATTAAAAAGAATGGCCACAGCAGTTGCCTGGTCTAGGGCAGCATGACAACATTTATTTTGTTTATGTTTGTCTATATATAACTGTGGCCAAGCCAACTAACATTTTAAACTAAAGTAATCAGTTTGTAAGAGTTAGAATATCATGATCTGTTCTGTTTTGCTGTGTATTAATATTTTGAAGGTGAGCTAGTAACATGCTTACTTTCTTCAAGAAACATATCTGGAAAGCAGAAACTCTTTGCCACTTTTAAAATACATTCCTTCATTTTCCAGCCTGCTTATTCATTTTGTGGTCATGAAAGACAGTAACTGTATACAGTATGAGGAATCAGTGTGCTCTGGTGGGGCACTACCCAATCGCAGATATACTCACTCACATACCTACCCAGGTCTTCTAAATGTGAGAGAAAACCTGGAGTGCCTGTAGAAAAAAACAACACAGACACAGGGAGAAGAGGCAAACTCACACAGGTGACATCCAGACCCAGGATTTGAATTTAGGACTATGCTGTATCATCATGCCACCCCATCACTGCCAGCTTATTCTGCTTTCTTCCACTCCTTAATTGACCATAGGAAAATAGACACAAATAATATCACCTTTTAGTTTATGACAAAGATAAAATAACAATCAATCTAAAAATATAATAACTAATTAAAACTTTCAAATAATGAGAAAAGTAAGGAGCACATTCCAGTTAAGGTGTTAAAAAGATTTTCAGTGATCAATGTGTTCAGAAATAAGAAAAGCTTGTTTTTAGGTTTTAGAATGGGAAGAAATATTTATGCAGTAGAAATAAACACAACAGAATAAATGTATTTTAACTGGCAACAAAATGTTTGTAAATTAAATTCTGCCTTTCACTTCTTGAAGTATCAAATATTTCTTAAGCTACCCAAAATAAAGTGTCCATACAGCTTGCGTCAAAAGATCTGACAGAAGATCACTGGCTGTACTGGTGTCATGAGCTGGGTTGATGGTAATTTCATAGGTTATTTTAGTCTTTCAGCTTCTAGCAAGTCTGTGGGCTAAACTAAATTTGCACCTGCAGGAATATAAGCAACAACACTCACCACTTCCATCCAGCTGTTAAAATGATGGCAGTAAGTGACAGGCATGCATATTTCTACTATTGCAGGATAACGATTTCGGTGCCAGTAATCGTAGACCGTTCATGAATTTTAGCACATCCCACAGAGCCACTTTAAATTTATTAACTTTTTCATTTTTTGGTTGATTGCTATATTACATAAAGGAATAATAGTGAGTCTTTTAAAAAGTAGACTAAGTTTCTTTATGTGTTTTAACTTAAGGCTAAAGAGTAGCTACAGGGAACACTGATCAGAAGGCATACCTCCACAGCCAACCAAGCCCTTGGTTCATTGCATTGTTTTTGTTCCCATTGTGCAAGGCCACCTGATGAAACAATGAGCCCTTTTAATGGCAAGAATAACTGTCTGCTTGGAATAAAATGCTAACCTGGTCTCTGCCTGAGTAAATTCATTGTTACTGCAGACAGTCTATATTACTTTCAATGTGCCACATGTGTTCATTTATTCAAAAATGTGGGCTGATTGGGAATATGTTAAACACAATTATGATCTTGTATTGTTATGGGTAAACACATTATTTACTTTTATCTTATGTGAAGTGTGATAGGTCTTATGTGAAGTCTTAATATATGAATATGTTCCAAATATTGTTTAAAACAGCCTAATATGGCTTACTCAGATACCATCTTTTTTTTACTTATTTAACATTCCCCATATTAATATAATTTGTTTTGACATTTAGTTCAATTTCATCTGCTGGGTATATAGCCAATTGCCTCTGACATCCAAAATACATGTGTTAGAATATGATGAATGGATGATGCTGGAATTCTCTATCAACATTTGTCCCTAAAATCGGATTACTTGAGTTTACTAAAAAGATGTAGACGTTTGTGACTAACCAGTATCACGAGGTATACTAGTTATTCAGAACAAACTAAGGTAATATGGCTCAGAAAATGATTGCACAACAACTTTGCTCAATTGTGGGCAAATATCATGTATCATTATAACATTTTATAAAGGAAATGGCTAAAAAAATAAACACTAACAATCATCATCATTGGAGATATGTTTGACGTATTATACTTGCATAAGGAGGTTGCACCCTGAGTTCTTTGAACAATTTTTGTTTTCTTATTACATGTAGAACATAGAAGTCCAGGGAAGGGATGGCAGATTTATTCTAAGGAGCAATGGTGCAGTTGAGGAGGATGGCAGAAATTATTCTAGTCTTTTGAGTCTAAACAAAGAAAAATAAGACAGTATTTAAGTTTATGCATGGAAATAATTAAGATAATGCCTGTTTCATTTAAACTGAAGATTCTCTGTGAGAAATTTAAGAGAATTTGTTAGCACTGGGGTTAAAAATAGTGGTTTTTACAGTTGGTTAAATAAATCTTGTAATATTTAATTTGTGTGAATATTAGAATTTTCATAGAATTACTTAGATATGCTATAAACATTAAATGAGAAAAACTGTGTAAATAAGATTGCGTTGTAAAAGCCTATAAGGGAAAACTAGCATTATCTCTCTTTTTGTGTATTAAAATTTAGCAGGCAAATACCTTTTTGGAAAGAGGGATGGGTCAGCAAGCACATAACAATGATTCATAGGATGACATGTTTTTTCAAGAGAGAGAGGATATTGAGATGAATGCAAATAAATGAAGAACTTTGGGAGATATGCACTTATAAAGGCAGATACTAAAATAGTGTAATAATTAATAGAATGTGTATGTTTTAGCTCAAATAAACTGACCAGTGTGTGTATGCTTATAAGAAGGAATTACATAGGTACATGGGATATTTAATTTAATATGATACTAGCTAAAAGTACCTTTACTGGCGAGAAGCAAGACTGTTGAAAACTATTAGTTGTCCACATTTCGACTGATGCAAATAAATGGCTGAGTCGACTGATGCTAAATCTTGGATCTTCTTGTTTCCTGACACTAGCAACCACCAGACATTTGGAGGTTCTATAGGATTAGGGATTGATTTGCTTATCCAAGTTCTGTAGGATCCTAACCAAGGTCATAAGTGTTAAAAGGTTCAGTAAAATAATGAGCTGTGCTTACGTGGGTTAAATACTTTTAGAGATAATTAACTGGGAGCAGATCCTGGCAGGAACAGGTTTCTGGGATTTATTAGTGTATTTAGTGCAATACTTTCAGGGTAGAGAGTAACTGGCAGCAATAGTTTGTCATAGGGGAAACTGAGAGCAAGATTGGTTTCAGCCATGGTTAAGGTATTCAGGTTCAGCCCTTAGTAAACTGGGAACTAGATTGTTCCCAGCAGCATCTGGGCTGCCCTTGTTAAAGATTGCAGAGCTAAGTATTACATGGTATACATGTGAAACAAGGTTAGTAAGCTCAGGAACATTATTTATGCTTTTCCGAGATTAATTTGTCCACCAATGCAAAGAATCCTCACAAGGCTAAAGTAGCTTTCATGGACACTTTCACAATAAAACATGCTTTTTGACATATGGAATTGTAAAAAGTATACAATGAACTAAGTAATCTCTTTGGTAAATGTAATTTAAAGATAGATATAGATGACTGCATAAATCTAGAGTCTGTTTTATCAGTCAGTCAATCAAATTCATTTTATATTCACACCATTCACCATCAGATGGTGCTTAAAATAGAAAATATGATTACAGCATAACAATATTTTGTCTTGGAAACACAAGATAATTCAGAAAGGAAAGTTACATTTGGTGGAAAGGGCTTCTTTCTTAAATGCTTAGATGCAGTTTTTCTGATCTTCTAAAATAATCTGTACTTCATTCAACCTATTAAAACTTTACATACTCATCAAACAGGAAAGGTGGTTTGGCTTAATTTTTGTAAGCTCTTTTAGTAGGCCATGAAAAACAGTGTTCTCAATGCTTGTCCTTTACTTGTATGTCACACTATTTACAGGTTATATGCAGGCACATATTACCCATGACACATACTTTCCATTTTCAATGTTTACTGAGTGCCCATTAACATTACCACATCTTGAACTTATTTTTATATGCATAAGTGATCTTGTGTGACTTTTCATCTTCACATAAATGGCTCCCTTAGACTTCCTGATATCAACTATACTGACTGCCTTTTGAATGGATTTAGCAACATCTGTTTGACGGAAGCAGCCTTTGCCGGGACCTTACTGATATGGAACCAGGATACTTCTTTCTGAGGAGAAGGATGTTTACATTTCTTGTCTGGTATTTAACATAAATGCTTACAATTTGTGTGTTTGTTTTTCAGTCTTTTTTGTGTTGTATTAGTTTCAAGTGAATTACTGAAACAATTTAAGACCTAATAGTCTTCAAGGACTTTTAGGAATTGGAGCACAATGCTAATCTAAACACATTGACAGATTACAGCGACATTTGATAAAACTTTTAACTCAGCTTAATTAATCAATCATTATTATTTTATATGGTGAGATTTTTCAGGATTTTGTCTGGGTTCTTCCCAGGAGCACTGCTCCGAACATATCTGGTTCTTGCCTTTTTTAGGTCTGAGCTGAATTGGGGTTAATGCTTTCTAGCATTCCTTATTCCTAGTCTTACTAACTTTGCTGGATATTTTAAATAAATGAATTAATTATAGTGCAGTTAGTTTATTAATTAGACTAATAAAGGTACAATAAGGTGAATATAATATCCATATCCATCTATTTTCTGGATGTATTATTCTTCTTACTTATTGTTTTTGAGAATCTTGACTTTAAAGTAGTTCAGAAATTATTCTGGTTAAGGTTTTTTGGATTTCTGATTGTATTCTGCTATTAAGAATGATTCTAGTTTCCATTATAATTTTGTTCAAGAGTACGGATAGTTGTTTAGATACAAGTTTCTTGCAAGAAATATTCTCTTTGAAAAGCTTAGAAAAAAGTATGTTTGACACTAACAAGTTCTCTTTAGTGTATTTTAATATAAATGACTATTGGAATAACTATTCTTTCCTCTGATGTGAGTTTAACTTGCATTCTGAATACACTCTTGTTTTCCTCTTTACAAATGGTTGTTTTCCCAATGTTAGCAATCCAAAGTTTGGATATATTATATTATGAAGTTATAAAACTTCAGATTATGAATAGGAGAGAGAGATGTGTAAATTGAATTCCAAATCATTGTACTGCATTTGGACAAGCAGATCATGACAGATATTAACGGTGTATACCAATTCTACACAGTTTGCAGACTAAGCTGAGAAGAGTTTAAATTCCTGGTACTAAATGCACATGTCTTAAACTGGGTTAAATGGACTCAATAATTAAAGAATGGAGTAAACAGTCATTATCAGACAATTTCAATGCTGAAATGAAAGCTCAGTTATTATGATTGTGTATTCCATCTTCTCCACATTAATAAAATTTAATTTGACATTTAGTTTTATCCACTGGGTATATAGCTATTTCCCTTCTGACATCCTAAATACACGTGTTAGACTAATTGGTGACTCAATGCTGCTAGAATAGGTCCCATCATCCTTTGTGCCTGAAATTTGATTATGTTGGTTTACTAAATAGATTTATGGATATGTGACTAACCATGAGAACAAGTTACACTAGTTATTCAGAATAGACTACATTAATATGTTTCCATAAATGATTGCACAACAAACTTTCTAAATAGTGAGCAAGCATCAAGTATTATGATAGCATATAATGGATTTGGCTAAAAAATAAACACTAATAGAAACATATTACTAACATTAGATTAAAGTTTTCTGATTACATTTGTCATCATTCTCATTGCTGTCAGATGCTCACCTTATGCTCAAATGCATGCAGAATCTCTTGAAAGAGCACACTTCTAAGCACTACAGCATGTTAAGTGTTTTGAACATTATCCATTCATCCATTATCAAAAAAGCTTTATTCATTTCAAGGTCACTGGGGCTGGAGCCTACCTGGCAGCATTACATACAAGACAGGAACCAATTCTGGATGGGATTCCAGACACTTCTGGAAACACATATGCGTACACCCAAATTTACTCACACAATTTAGGCCTGACAATTAGCCTAACACATCTTTAGTGAAGCAGGAAGAAAAACAGATTTTAAGAAAGATGATACAGCCTGACACAGGGAGAACATGTGAACTCCACACAGACAGCGACCAGGCCAAAGCCTGAACCCAAGATTGTAAAGCTGTGACGCAGAGGCACTGACCATAGCCTGTGAGTATGAACATACAGTATAAAAAGGGATTTTAAAGGTGTAGTTTAGGCCACCTTATAAAATAACTAGAAAAAGTTATTTTCATTTAAGATTCTGTAGAAAAGATGCCATTATTTATCATACCTACACTTAAGAGTGAAAAGATCATCATACAGTTCAGGGCCAATTTTCTGTTTAGAACTAGCAATACCATAAATCCTCATTTGAAAAGGACTTCTAAAACTTTTTCATTGCAGTAATATTTACTATTTCAACTCAGCTTGATCTTTGAGTGCTTTCTTGTTTTCCACAGCACATCCACATAAATGCCAGTTTGCATTTTAATTTTTCTGATCTGTTGAAATCTGTTATTTGTGTAATGGCTGAGCTAAAACTGCTTTCCTATTATAACCTGCACTTTAGTTGAGTAATATATGTGCTGTGAGCATAGGGTTTTGTTTGATATGGAGTTCTTTTGATATTTTCCTAATAGCAAGTAAAGAGTGCGTTTTATTAGTCACCACTGTTCCCCTTAATTTCCTAAGAAGTTCTTCATTTGCATACTAATAGTTCTCCTTGTAGCTGGAAGCTGGCCCTGTCAAGGTGGACAGACATCAAGGGAGGGATAGTAGGCAGGAAGGACCCCCCTTAGGGGGCTTTCAACCTTTGTGAGAAAATGATGTATGAGACAGGGACTCTTTTGGAACCCAAGGAGTACACGACAGAGTGGATAATCTGGGAGAAAACGCTGTCTTCATAATTGAGACTGATGGTCTCGTCCTTTCTCCCTGTTATTGTTTTTGATCAAGATTGAAATGAGCTTTCATATGAAGGAGCTCATTTTGTGTCAGCTGCCGTATGCCAGGCACACTGTCCTCAGTGGTAGCTCTCCATCGAAAGCGCAGATACTGACGGGATCTAACAGGTCCATTGTAGCTCAAGTGCTGTTTTGCCTAAAAACTTAGATTCCTTAAAGTATTGAAATGCATTCTTTATTTTACTTATGTTTTGATTCCACATTCTTATTGTGAAAACATCTGTCAGGAAGAGGCAGCTGGGTCTTACAATGGCATTGAGTTAAACTGCTTAGCTTTATCTCAAATAAAATAAAACTTTATATGCAAGTTAAAAAATAATGACATCTCATTTATCAATAATTAATATACATCATGCCAAAATATTTTTTGTTTTCTTCATATGTTAAGGGTACTATAATTATTGTGATTAATACTTCAGTATTTGACTCTATGTGCAATATATAAATGAAATAATATACAAATACATGTGCATAATTATTATACATGGGAATAATTGGTAATGATAAGTTTAAAGTTCTCCTCAGTAGTCTGAGAGTTTCAGAAACCTCCTTCAAATATCAGAATACAATTAAAATATACAAAATAAACAAGTGATTTAGAAAGAATAGGCTGCAGTACTCTCCCTGTTATTCTGACCCGTAAAAAGCTATGAAAATAGAGCTCTGTCTTTTATATAATGCCTTTCATATCTATCTATCTATCTATCTATCTATCTATCTATCTATCTATCTATCTATCTATCTATCTATCTATCTATCCTAAGATGAATCAATAAATCATAGTGTGAATTCATTGAATAAATTTACATACATATCTTTATATGAGTATATTTATTTGTGCTGTTTGTGTGGATTCTAGTTTAGGAAAAATAAAGAAGCATCGGGCCTTGTATTATTTGTTCCCCATCTCTCCTAGTGCTAAAATAGCTGCAGTGTATCTCAGCCTTTCTGACATAAGAACATGCAGTTACAGTATAATAGTGGAACTTTTACTTTTTAGTGGTAGTTCACCATTTAAAAAACCTTACATTTCAAATTATGGATTATCAACTCATGATTAATATTCAAGTTATCATTAAGACTACAATGTCGTGTTTGTGCAGTGCTGAATTCACATATTGGAAGTGATAAGAACAGCACAACTTCATACAAGCTGAAGCATCTAGTGCTTTGCTCATTGAATGTGTCTTTGTATCTGACAAGTATTTAAACTCTCGGAAATGAATTACAGCTGTAGGTATACTTATCATATTTTTATAGTTCAATATTAATGCGTTAAAAATGAAAGAAAGAATATGAAGCAAAATCAACAAAAATACTTTGAGTCCTCCATCAGTGTCTTAGACAGTGTAAAGTAGGGCTGTTAGTGTACTAAACTGCCCCCACATGGAGATAATTATAAGTGATCAATTAAATAATTAATTAATTATAAGGGATCAAATACACCCAATGTCTCAGCAAGTAGAGGGCTGGTGAGAGCGGGAGAAAAATTGGTGATTTTTCAGTTTTTATGGGTGCTGATCAAATTCAAATGAACATTTAATTAATAGAGAATTTACATAAGTATAAGCTCTATATACAGTATGTGTGTGTGTGTGTGTGTATATATATATATATATATACACACACACATACATACTGTATGTACACAGTAAACAGTAGATAGGTGATTCATTTGTACAATAGATAGATAGATTTACAGTAGAGGCAGAGGCAGATTGAATGATTGTTAATGGTTAGAAGCGTGTCAGATATGTTAACTGAGGTTCAGCTCTCCTGCCACTACACCATACAGCTTGCCTAACATGTAAAGCTAATCTCACATTTAGTATTCCTTCAACATTTATAAAGGATCCAGTAGTACTAGGGTGTTGTACCATGTTGGCCATTATGGATGTACTGAAAAGTCAAGCAAAATGACACCTTTTATTGGCTAACTATAAAGATTACAATATGCAAGCTTTCAAGGCAACTCAGGCCCCTTCTTCAGGCAAGATGTAGGGGCCTGAGTTGGGGCCTTTGTCGCCTCAAAAGCTTGCATATTGTAATTTTTATACTTAGCCAATAAAAGGTGTCATTTTGCTTTTGCTTGACTTCTCACTAAAGGATCCAAGAAAGAGAGCACTTCTTCAAGTAATAAGGCATAATAGGGAAATTCAAACACAGAAATGTTGCTCCCCAGCTGAATCATTTTATTAACAGAACTCATTACATTTATGAGCATTGTCTTCTAATTGGATATACCTGTTATTTTGCTATGGGTTCATAACTGCAGGGTTGTCCCATCCTTTACACTTTGTACAAGCATCTTAATATTTTTTTTTAAGTTTTCATTAGGGTGATGGTCTTTTCACTGGGCTATTTTGGGAAAAATCTAAGTACTAAATTATGGCACTTCAAGAAGACACTTGAATATCTGAGTTTGGGTGTGCAAGGATGACATGGATATTGGCCTTGTGTTAACAGCCATGCTCCAATTCTTGAAACTTAAAATTAATTTACCTTCACTGTTGTTGGTTTTATTTCTCTGTCCTTGGATGGGATTGCTAATGATGTGGATGATTCTAAAAATTGATAAAGCTACTCATCTTGTAATACAGCATATTAAAGTGCTTAAAAGATGGTCATCCTAATTGCCAAATACAGAATGATTCCAGAATACCACTAAAGAAGGGAGAAAAAATAGTCATAAATTGTTATTACCACTAAAGATTTTCCAATTTCTACGTCAAATATAAAATAATGAATGCCTTAACCTGGCCGGCACTATGAAATGGTACCAGTGCCCTCCAGCTCCTGAAATCAAATTACAACCATGGAACTTTGTATATCCTCTTTATGGGCATGATTTTTTTTGGGTACAAAACTTCCCAAACATGTGCATGGTAGGTTTAATTACTGACCAAAAGAAGGAAGTGCGCTTGTGTAAATGCCAGTTTGTCTGTTCATAGATGATTTCTGCTATGCACAAAGTGTTGCCTGGATAAGCACCGGGGAGATAAAAATGCATGAATAAATGGACTATATTAGAAATGTCCAATATGAAAAGACTCTAATCTAAAAGGTTATGTCCCCATAAGTAGACAGTGACTATTCTGTCTCCTCTAAAATGCTAGCTCAACCATTGATTATCCCAGTAGCTCACAAACTAAAACGGTCTGTGATTTTTCACCTAAATACAAAGAACGAGCAGAAGTATGATCCTAACTTTAGAATAAACAGTTAAAGTATTATACAGTGTGTATGAAATCAGTTCAATTCTGGAAAGACTTGATTAAAGATTCCTTCATTGAGCAATCCTTATTATAATTATTAAATCCTTATTATTCACAGTGAATGGATGAATAATTATCTATTCACAAGTTCTGGCTAATTCAGTTTAGGACTATGGAGAGCTGAGACCAATCCCTGTAGCATTTGATGCAACGCAAGAAGAAATACTAGATACTGTAGAGTACTGGTTGGAGTGAGGTTGAGTGTCCTTTAACTTTTACAATGGATTGTTTCTGAAGAGTAGCGTTTGGTATAAAAAAAGTCTTCAACAAAAAAAAAAACACCAACACTACAACTTGCAGATCATTGTAGAACACTTTTCTACATTATATTGTTTTTCTAAATTATTGCTGTCATTTTATGTGTTGCTGGACTTGGCACAGCAGTGCAGCACATAATATCTCTGTGTGATGGATTCCACAGATCCAGTGTTCTTGATATGAATACCATGCATGGATATTCTCCACATTTAGTTGTACATTTTGGCCATATCTGTGTGGGTTTTTCTGTGGTTATTCTACTTTTTCGTCTACATTCCCAAAGACAAATGTTGGTTAACTGGTCTCAGTGTGGATCAGTGTGTAATGGACTGGTGTCCTATCCAAAGGTGATTCCTGCCTTTTAACCAGAGCCACGAGCCCATGTGAACCTTAGTAGGGTTAAGCAGGTGAGAAGAGTTCTAAAGGAGAATTCCAATGTCCTAATGAAAAGTGAATCAACTTGGCATGCATTAGTGCAGTGGTTCCCAAACTCCTGAGGACCCACTGTGGCTGCAGGTTTATTCCAGCCAAATTCACAATTAGTGATAATAATTGATCTTATTTATTTAGATGGTCTTTTTTCCCCTTCTCTTATTCTGCCTGTAGAAAAGCACAGCAGTATGATTTTTACATTAAGCACACAGAAATATTTCTAATCTTGCTTTAAACGCTTAACTCTCTTTTGTTGTTGTCCTATTGTGTTGATATTTTTTGTGCAGTTTGCACCCTTCCTGTATCCTAATAATGATAATTAAAACAAACAGAACTGACAGCCAAGTAAACAACACCGAATGATTAAAGGCTACAATAACTTTAGCATCAGACCCACTAATTAGTAAAGAATAAACAATACAACACAGAATGATGAAAGGCTGCAATAACTTTAGTATCAGACCCACTATTTAGTAAATAATAAATTAAACAATCAGAGCACCTGGAAAAGTAGAATGAAAATCAGACTGAAAATTGTTAAAAAAAAACAAAAAGCACTGTCCCCTTATAAGTGCTTAGTACAACCAGCCATCATCCAACCCGCTATATCCTAATGCAGGGTCACAGGGATCTGCTAGAGCCAATCCCGGCCAACACAGGGCACAAGGCAGGAACAAATCCTGGGAAGGGTGCCAGGCCACCACAGGGCACACGCACACCCACACCAAGCACACACTAGGAACAATTTACGATTGCCAATGCACCTAACCTGCATATGTTTGGACTGTGGGAGGAAGCCAGAGCACCCAGAGGAAACAATGCAAATGCAAACTCCACACGGGTAGGACCCGGGAAGCGAACCCAGGTCTCCTCACTACAAGGCAGCAGCACTACTACTACACCACCGTGCCACACACTTAGTTCATTTTAATAAACGTTTACCAAACTTAGTTTTTTATTTCTTCATTGACTCCAAACCAAAAAAACTGGGAAATAACAGTTCACTTAATTGTAGCATAAGTAGCAGCAAAAATACATTTTAACTTAAACAATAATGACATCCAGTTAAAATGGTGAAACTGATCTGCTACAATCCCCTAAATGCCAAATGAGATAATTGCATTAGTGTTAGCAGTTAGTGTTCCCAAAATATTAAAGCTTCTGAATCAGAAACTAGCATCACAATTCTGCAAATAATTCTCATATTATGAATCTTGTTTTGAGTAATATTAATTTAATTAAAAATTGCAAGATTGCTCAAATGTTCATTGCAATCACAAAATGAAAATCAGCAAGACAGTAGAAGCAAAGCAGACCAAACGGGGATGTAATTTCTTTATTTGTTTAAAAGCTGATATAAGTGTTGAAAATTAACAGCATACATGTAAAATAAAACTATAATTTCTGAATGTATAAATAGGCTTGAAAATGCATTACTGGTGCACTTGTACTATTTTAAGTATAACACAATAGAATTCAGCATTATAAAACAGGTCCACCATGAGCCAGCCAAGAGTACTTGAGATACTTCTAAATTAAAAACAGGCCCTTGTATTCTGAACAGTCTGGTGTCATTTTGTGAAGTACTGTTTTAGTTGTTAGTGTTAAAGTAAAATATTCCCTGCTTTTCATTGATTATCATGTGCCTGCACTGCTTCACTAATGTAATACTTCTGGAGAAATTAAAGGCAAATACTGCACATTTAGAGTAACTAATTCTCCATACACAAATGTCTAAACAGCTTTTTTCCAGCCTAATAGAATTCTTTTTGCATTGCCTTTGTACACCACTTTAATCATGGTTACTCTGAGCAACACCACACTGTATAAAGTGGAGTTATATATACTTACGAATCCATAGGGATTGTTGTGCTACCTTTTGCATGTATAACATCACAATAGTATGATTTTGTTTTTGAAAAATGCATATTTTAAAAATGTTTTGCAATGTACTGAATGTTTCACATGTCATTATCTTTTTATAATCTTTAACTATTCTGGACAATAACTATGATTGCATGTTTTTAGTTTTGTATACATTATTTAAAAGCTTCACTTTCCAGTATTTTTGCATATATTTTCAATATGTAAAATGATGAATTTTCCAGAATTGATAATTTATAGACATGCAATTTTAAGTTCAGATCTCAGTCTGTTCACTGGTCCTGTGGAATTTGTGAGGTTTCTCCTTGTCTTTCTGAGATTGCTTTGAATTTCAACCATGTCTAACAATTGACTGCAAGTTCTAAACTGGTCAGAAGAAAATGAATGTTGATGTCTGTGTGTAAGTGAGCCCTACAATGGGAGGTGGTCTGCTGGAGGACTGGTTTGTAACTTGTGTCCACTGCTGCCGCAATGGGCTTTAGCTCTCATGGGCACTCACAGCCCTTAATTGGAATAAGCAAATTCATATTTTGGTTATATGTTTTATTCCAGGGTGGCGCAGTGGTAGTGCTGCTGCCTCGCAGTAAGGAGACCTGGTTTCGCTTCCCGGGTCCTCCCTACATGGAGTCTGCATGTTCTCCCCATGTGTGCGTGGGTTTCCTCTGGGTGCTCCAGTTTCCTCCCACAGTCCAAAGACATGCAGATTAGGTGCATTGGCAATCCTAAATTGTTCCTCGTGTGTGCTTGGTGTGTGTGTGTGTGTGTGTGTGTGCCCTGCGGTGGGCTTGCGCACTGCCTGGGGTTTGTTCCTGCCTTGCACCCTGTGCTGGTTGGGATTGGCTCCAGTGGACCCCCGTGACCCTGTGTTAGGATATAGTGGGTTGGACAATGACTGACTCTTTTATTCCATCAGTTATTCTTATTTTCATTTTTTTATTTCATTTTGAATTGTAGTTTATGAAATTAACTTGTAACAGTTTGATTTGCAGTGCATAGCACATTTCATACAGTTAATGCATACTGCTACAATGCATACAATTTGCCAAAAAACAGTAAAATAAATAAATCTGTTTATAACTAAAATAAAATAGATATTAGTAAAATATTCTAACAAATAAAATGTAATAATACTACTACTACTGATAAAATATAAGGAAAGAAAAAATAAAGTACATATACATGGTAACTTAGAAGTTGCTAAACCCTTCACCTATTTATCCTATACATGATGAAGTAATGGAGTTGCTATTTATACAATAGGTATGGGTAGATGGCAGTACAGAAAAGGAATATAAATCCCTTGAAGTATTTAGGAGGTGATGTAGACAAAAGACTCTCTTTGGTATTCTGTATTACAGCATCCAAGTATAAAATCCATGCAGTTCTGTACATATGACTATTGTTAAATCAAATTTTTTAAATAATTTTGAAGACAATGGTAAGTGAAAAAATATTCATCACAGAAACTGATTTGTACAACAATATTTCTAATTTGTTTTGTATCTTAACTTCTTTATTATTTTCAATTTAAATAAACATATTGATATTGTAACACTATTTTTATGTTGTTATTATATTATTTGAATGCATTTATGTAATAATCTGTGCAATTTTGAACTGTGTTTTTATTTTCTATGTTTCTACTGGAGCAGGTGAATTTCTGTTCAGGGATCAATAATGTATTCTCTGTTTTCTGTCTAAATAATTTTCAAGATGATTAATCACTCATATACCACATGAACACAAGATTTACAGTTTTGCAAACATAAAGATGAAAAATGAAACAACAGTACTGTGCCACCATTCATATTTCCATAAATTCATATTCCCTCTTGATGATGATGAGTTCTGCTCGTTTGCATGGGGCTAGTCATTTTGTCACTGATAAATACATCAGCGAGTGAATTTAACAGATTAAAACAGTGTTTTAAAGATTACATGTTAACTGGAATTATAGTGTTAGAATGTTTTAATGTTTTAAACTGTTATCTGTTCAGATACAGCAGAACATGTTTTGAGTCTTGCTGTATGTTAATATGAACAATGTTATTACTGACAATTTTTCCATAGTCCTCAAGGAGCCTGAGCTAAATACACTTGACCTTCATTACCACAAGGCATGTCAACCCATTAAAGAATCTAAACAAAAAAGTAATATACTAATATGATATACTTAACAAAAAACATGATGTTGTAAGCATACTGTATGCCACATATCTGTCGTCAAACCTTTCTAGTGTTGGTTTAGTCTTTGACTTATAAGGTCAAAAATGAAATAATATGCTTTCTTTAAATGTAAAACGTGACATAAAAACAGCATGATTTTTCCTTTTTTTCTAATGTTCTGGAATAGCCTAGAATGGTTATGAGTTGCATTACTCAAATATAAACAGTTTCAGGGATAACCACAGTAAGTAAAAATAAAGGATGACAAAAGAAAAAGAAAAGAGATTTTTGAAAAAGGATGGCCATAAAAATCCCAAACAGACTCATCTCTGTGGTTGAACTGCCGTAGCCACCAGAGATCATTGATAACTAAAGCCTTCTGACCACAAGACACCTCAAATCCTATTTATTCTATACAGATTTTTCTGTGATATGACTGTGCTCCATGACACAATATTTTCCTCCTATTGTACTCCATTAATTAAAATCTCATTCTGCAGTTAGGTGTCCCTCTGAGGGATCAACAGTATTAGAAAGAAGAACAATAAATACACCTTGCAAACTAACTGCAGTCATAGCATCATTATGGAGTTCTCTTGCCCTGATTAGCCCATGCTTACAAGTTTTAATTCTATGTGGAATTTTACAATAAAATATTGCTCAAAGCAGGTGCCATTTTTTGAAAACATGTTTTAAAAATGAGCACTTGAAGTGTGGGCAATAAAGTTAGAAGGGTTAGCCTTCTCTCAAGAAAGGATTGACCTACAGCACAGGGTTGATCACTTATCATATGTCTAAGTCCTCTTTTAATGCACAACTAACACAAACACTTTCTGCCATGTGGAAGGTAAGAGTTGCAACCCACTGTATGTATGCTAAGCTGGTTAAACCTTTTTAACATACTTGGGCATTCACTAAGACACTGCTATCTCAAGTAACAGTGGAGCAGAAACTAGTATGTAAGGGGAAAAGGAAATAAATAATAAGGCGGGTCTAGAAAAACTGTTGAAAATACCAATGAAAGCAAAACACTAGAGATCAAAGGAATAGTGGCCCAACTATTAATGTTCATTTAAACAGTTGTAATGTTTTTACTAACAAAAATCAATTTTATTTATTACAATATGAAGTGATTAAAATGTAGTATAATAAAGATACTGAAACTGAAAGATGTATTAAATTTCTGAAATTTAAATAAAATCTTATTGATGAAGTAGATGGCTATGGCAACACAGCTATCTATATAGTAAAAGAGTAATGTCTTTGTGTGTGTGTGTGTGTGTATTTGTCCAGTCCCTTGAAATAATCTGATTTGCCAGTTTGGCTTTGGTCTGATTTATCAGTTTTGCTGTAGTTGCTCAGTCAAATGCGATCAAGACAGGAAGCACTTGGCAAGGAAAGACATAGGGGGATTACTGAGCAATACCTTCAAACATGGTAAGAATCCACAATACTCCTGAGGTTTTTACAGCGGGTAACAGGGGCCCATCCACCATTGATGGTAGTCAAAAAGCTTACAGGAGGTGAACAACACAACTTAAAAAGGACAGAGTCTGAGAAGCAGGCTTTATGAGATCATGACTGAGAGTCGAAGCACCGGCAAAGATTGATACACATGACAACACAAAGGAAAGGTGTAGGATGAAAACAGATGGTACATGTGAGGCAAGAGACGTTAAATATGAAATATTTTTAAATATATTCTACTGCATGTCTTTGACAGGTAACATACTGCAGTTGGCCCTTAATTAAAGAAGAAAAACCAGATGATAGAGTAGTTACTAATGGAAAGAGTTAAATAATACAATGCACAAATAGATAAGCTGATAGCGTTTCACATATCTGAAAAATGTAAATTTATCAGATCTAAATGTGTTTCCAAAAAAGGAATAAAGGGAAAGTGGAAAGAACTTGTTAAACAACAAAGCAAAAAAACAACATAAACAAGTGACATCTGTGTTTTGAAAAAATGTGGGGCATTATGCTAAAAAAGACAAGTCATCATTTTTAAATTTACTTTATCCAGTTTATGGTTGCATTGTGCAAAAGTCCATCCTGGTAGCTTTAAATACAAGGAAGAAACCCAACCCAAGTGCCAATCCATCACAGGGTATAATCACATTATAATCTGGAATCACCAATTAACCTAACTCTGGGGATTCTGGAGATGTGAGTAGAAAAATGGAATAAATTGAAAACCTCTTGTAGACAAAGAGAAAATACTGATTCCACAAGGCAATGGCCTGGTGCATTACCAATTATAGAAAATAGGGTAGTTTAATAATAATAATAATAATAATAATAATTCTTTACATTTATAAAGCACTTTTCTCTCCACCCAAAGCACATCACTGAGTAGGGAGTCACTTCAACCAGCACTAATGTATAGCATCCACCTGGATGATGAGACGGCAGCCATTTTTATGCCCAAACGCTCACCACGCATTAATTGTTAGGGGGTGTAATGGTGTGAGAGATAGCCAGTTAAAGACAGGGGATGTTTAGGGGTCCAAAATGACTAGGCTGAGGCGGGCAATTTAACCTGGACATTAAGATACACCCAGCTTTTCTTGAAGGATTCCCAGGGATCTTTTATGACCACAGAGAGTTAGGACCTTGGTTTCACATCTCATCTGAAGAATGGTACAATTTTTACAGCACCGTGTCACCATCACTGCACTGGGGCATTGTGGCCCATATTCAGACTACAGGGTAAGTGTCCCATCCTGGCCTGACCAACACCTCTTTCAGCAGCAGCCCAGCTTTTCCTAGATGATCTCCCATCCAAGATTCAGTTAGAAGACCTGTTCTGAAGTGCATGCTGTATGGCTGCTAGTGCAAATAATCCCTGCCAAAATACCAAGCAAAATACAAAAGGAAATGGCTACAGATCCAATACATGCCACCCAAAAATTCAGTGAAGTTAGAGTGATGGTTTTTGAAAGGTGATGGGTATGCAACAATTATGTTCAAGGGAATTGAGGAAACAGGAAAATGAGTGGAAGTAGGAAAAATGCAATGCAAAAAATGGTAAAAGATGTTTCATATTCTCCTGTGAAGTTAAAAATATAGGAGGAAATCATGCTGCAAAGATATATTAAGATTGTGCAATAATTTAAAGCAATGGATTCCAGGACTAGTAGTTAATGTTTCCAATATGTTTTATGGGACTAATAAAAAAAACTTTCTTAGACCTTCAGTAAAACTTATTACAAACATAGCAACTAGAAGAATAATCAAATTATTTGTAAACAATATTGTTTTAAGCAGAAATTGCACTTGCATAGCAATGTGCAATATTAAGTGAAAATAACATTTTTGTTAGAAATGTATATATCCTGTGATGGACTGGCAGCAGTAAGGCAATAAACCACAGGAAACACCCCTATATTATGGCACACACAAAAAACTCAGTCCTCATATTGTACTGGAACATTTCAGAGACAGCACTTGATAAAATCTTTCAAATGCCTGACTGAATCCATGAAAGAATGACACTGAACCCAGAGAGCACATGTGACTTCCACACAGGAAGTAAAGTTCCACAGCAAAGGACACAACCTAGTGTACAAACATTTTTTGTCAGTATTTGGGCTTATTGGAATGTCATATTTCCTAAAAGGCAATTGTTGTCAAATACTGTCTGCTTTTGGCATCCCACCAGGTTAATATCAAGTACTGTATTCCCAGCCCTGAAACAGCCTGTTGCATTGAAGCAAATTGAAAAAACAAGGAGAAAATATTTTAATCTATTTTGGTTTAGTGGGCTAACATGAAATAAAATACCTTTCAAGAGAGGCAAACATACTGTATGATTTTATTGTAAACCTGAAAGGCCAATATGATTCTAAAATAAGTGTCCAGTTCAGAGCTGAAACTGGTTTATACAGGAGCCAAACCTGGACAGAATGCCAGTCCATTGTAGGAGACATTCATACCCACTTCTTCATAATGAACCAACTTGTATTTTGCAGTTAACCTCATGCAGGCATTTTTGGGTGTGGGAAAAGAACATGGGGAGAATGGGCAAATATCACACAAGCAGTGGCCAAGCTGTGATCTGAACCCAGGACACTGGGCCTGTGGGTGTGCTGGGCTAACCTTAAAACCATAATAAACAGGACATGCAAATCTGTAAGAGCAACAAACAAGAAAAACACCGAAAAAATCCGGTGTTAATTCATTAAAAAAATGACGTCATGATACTAGAGACGACTTGAACTTTTGGTTAACACACTCCCACACTTCACAGAGGTGTGACCATCCAGGTGGAATTTCCCTTGTGATATTCTATGTATATTTTGAATGAAGGTGGAGAAAGTGTTTCTGTTTTTTTTTTTTTCATTTTCAATGACACTTTAAGATTTTTTTTTAAATGTAGATAGCTTATTTTGTTATTAGCTAATTTTCAGGAGCATTTTGAAATATGCATGCAGATTTCTTGTGCAGTGTGGGAATAGGAATGACTCTGGCTTAATGCTTTGCTGTACATGACTGCCTGTTAAGAAATTTTAGGAAGAAAAGCATTGCTTATTAGTAGGGTCAGAGAATAAATTCCAATAAAATTGTTTAACATGTTGCCCTAGTTAATGAATAATATGTTTCTCCTGAAAAGGGAGTAGACACAGTTAAAATTTGCTGGAATACAGCATATCTGAGGATATTTTGCAGCCTTTTTCAATCACAGACAACAGTGAGTAGGTCAGGAGAGTAAGGCAGAGTTGTATGGAGGCTGATACAGTAATAGAGGCAAATCATACTGTGGTTTATAAACAGGATAACTAACACATATTAACCCACATATAAATGCTCTTACTGATGGCCAGGTTTGAAGTTCAGTGGTAAATATGTTTATGATCTGCATGTTCATTTTTAAAAAGAGAAACAAATTTGTTAGTAAGGATGGTAGCAAAGACCAGAGGCAGACTCAGCAGCCTTGTATTGGATTTCTTTATTATTTTGACATAAGAAATTTAGCAAACAAATGGAGACCATTTAGTGCATCAAGTTCATTTGTTTAGTTAATAGCTGCTGAGCTAATAAACGGTTCCAATACCTAATCCAGATACTTTTGAAAAGTTGTCAAGGTTTTGCTTCAGCTACATGTGTTGGTAGTTTGTTCCAGATTCCCACAACTCTTTGAGGAAAGATATGCTTTCTTTCTTCAGTACTAAATGCACTTCCCCTTATTTTTCACTGCTGTCCTCAGGTACATAATTTACTGTTAAATTGAATAAATCCCGATGGATCTACTTTACCAGTGCCTTTGAGAATTTTGAAGATGTGGATTATGTCCTCATGTATTTTTGAGTCTATGCAGGTTTAATCCTCTGCGTCTTTCAGAATAAGACGTGCCTTTAAGTTTTGGGATACACTTGGCTGCTCTCCTTTGCTCAGCTTGAAGTGCTGATAAGTCTTTTTGTAGCATAGTGACCAGAACCACACTCAATTATCCAGAAACTGATTCACCAATGTATTATATAATCTGAGCATAATGTCCCTCAAATTGTTATTCAACAGTTTTTATCATATAACCTTACATTCATACTGTCCTTTAATTTATATTCAACAGTTTATTATTCTTTTTAATAGCTTCTGCCCATTGCTTAAATAATCAAAATGTTGTATCAACATAAACCAGTGCAAACCCCTAAATCCTTTTCAGAGGTTGTTTCCTTTAACACAGCATTTCTTGTATTTATATTTGTGTTCCTTTTGCCTACGTGTAGCACTTTGTACTTTTCTACTTTAAACAGCATTTTCCAAGTGTTTCCCCAGTTCTGAAGCTTGTCCAATTCTTAAATTGTTTTGTTGCCCCCTCAGTGTCTGTTTTTCCTCCAATTTTAGTATCTTTTGTGAATTTCACAAGTTTACTAAGTATACCAAAGCCTCCATCAATATAAGTTAGAAAAAGTAACAGTCCCAGGACATACCTCTGAGGAATTCCAGTGATGACCCCACTCCACATAGAGCAATCACAGTGAAAATGTAAACACAATAATAACATTAAAATTTCACAATGTTGCCAAAACAACCTTAATGGCAAAATGGGGTGCAAAAATGAATTATGTAGTGAACATAACCACAAGATCATAACAGAGGCCTTGCATCCACCCACCACTAGCTTTTAACTCAGATCCCCAAAAAATTAAAATGCATGTGTTTTTGGGTAAGAGCAGTCAGATGACATACAACATGTACCAGAATCATATAAAGGCTGAAGGGGAACATTATGTCTATAGGAGCACCAGGTTAGCACTTGTTCTAGCAACTCCTGGTGTTACTTTTGAGCCCTGAACAGTTTAAAAATGGTGTGATTGTGCTAAAGCTTAGTAAGTGACTGGAGGTTGTGATAAATGAAGATCAAAACAACTTTAAAGAGTTGGGGAATTGCCCCGTATAATGATTGTCGTTCAGAAATTGGTCAAAATGCGATATGAAACTCATACATCAGACAAACAATAGAGCTGCGATGGTCATTTTTATACAGAGGGAAAATGGCTGAAGGAAATGAGTTGGCAAGAAGTGACATCATCAGTCTGGGACGGAAGTGGCGCTATCAGAATGGGACTGGAAGTGATGTCATCTGCGGGAGTTGGAAGTGATGTTGGTTCGTAGGAGCCTGTTACTGTTGTGGAGCCAATTTCTGATATGGGAATTACTGTTAGTGAGTGTGGATTATTTTTCTTCCTTGGTTCTGAAAAGGTAGAAAGACACATATCAGTGCCATAATTCAACCCCTTGTCGGATAATAAATCGATCCCCTCCAAACGCTTGTTGACTGCCTCCTAAGAGTACGTTTGTGACAAGGTATAGAGAAGGAAGAAGAACCAGGAGACGAGAAAGTTTTTAGAGGCAAGCAGTAATGTTGTCAAAGAACAGGCTAAAGTCAAAATGTTAGTTGCAAAAAAAATCATCACACTTTTTTAAAAATCTAATTATATAGAAGACCTTAAGATAACAAAATCAATAAGCATTTTATATTTTAATTCCCAAAAGTAGGCCACCTAAAATACCACACCTTTATCTTAAATATCCTTGATGCAGGGAGATCATGCATAACAGCATCAGTCACATGACCGGCAACATTTCATGATCACTTTAAACAAAATGGCTGTATCAATGAAAATAAAACTACAAAGCAAGAAAAAACAACCAAAGAATGACACAGATGTTATGATGTTACAATCAACTAATAACAAGAAAAAAGCATGCATTAAGTAACCCCAATTTTTTTTTGATGCAAAAACACAGAAAATTGCTTCCAAAGTTTCCAAAAGCAACAGAGTTTCTCCTTTTTAAAAATCATTTGGTGCTACAGAGTCCCTTGACAGTCCTCTATGGGTTTACTTTACAAAATGTTGTAGAGAGGGTGACTTCTATTGTCAAGGATGGCCTGTACCGTCCTCCTCATGCATCTTTCCACTACAATTCCCAGTTAGTCCACTGTCCTACCCAGCATCAAACCAGCATTCTTCACCAACTTGTCCAGCCTCTCTGTGTTCTTATCTGTCATACTACCCCCTGACAACAAACACACTGGCAACAACTATCTGATAGAACATAGACATCATTTCACTACATACTGTACATTGAATGATCTGAGATTTTGGAAGAAAAACAGCCTCCTCTGCACCATCCGGTAGAAGACATCTGTGTTCACAGATCAGTCCAGTGTGTCATCAAGGTGGACAACTAGATATTTATAAGTTTGCACCGCCTCATTGTCCTCCCCTTGGATGTTAACAGGCTGTAAGGGGAGCTTAGACTTGTGGAAATGCACAATCATCTCATTGGACTTCATTGTGCTAAAACCAGGCAGTTCTTACTGCTACAGTCACTGAAAGTGCCAATCAAATCCCTATATTCTCCTTCTTGCCCATTCCTTATACACCCCACAACAGCTGTATCATCAGAGTACTTCTGAATGTGGCAAAAGTCTGGCTTATATTTAAAGTTGGATGTTTATAATGTGAAAAGGAATGGGGCCAGAACAGTCCCTTGTGGGGCATCAATGTTGCTCATTACCATCCTAGAGACACAGTTCTCCTGTTTGACAAACTGCAGTCATCCAGTCAAGTAGTTATGAATCCAGGAGGCAAAGGAAGAATCCACACCCGTCCTCTCCTGTTTATCCTTAAGAATGGAGGGTTGGATGGTGTTGAATGCACTTAAGAAATGAAAAAACATAATCCTCACATAACTACCTGGTTCATCCAAAAACGAGTAAGTCTGGTGTAGCGTGTAGACGACTGTATCCTTAACAAGAATGGGCTCCTTTTATGAAAACTGTAGGGGATCCAGTGCATGCTGAACTTGTAGTTTGAGGTGATGCAGAAGCAGCCTTTCCAGTGTCTCCATGAAGTGTGATGTGAGGGCCACCGGATTGTAGTCATTTATTTCAGTTGGTCACCTAAATTTGGCAACCAGCATAATACACGTTTTCACAGAGCTGGGACTCCCCCACCTTGAAGCCTCAGGTTTAACAATATATTTAGGGGCTCAGCAAAATGATCTGCACACTCCTTCAGCTGTCTTGAACACACACGCCATCCGGAGCAGCTGCCTTTCCAGGTTTTCCATGTTCCCAGCTCCATTCTCACCTACAATTTATTTTTGTATAGCCCAAAATCACACAAGAAGGGCCCTGCCTCTTGACAGTCCCCCAGCCTTGACTCTCTAAGAAGACAAGGAAAATCCCCCCAAAAGAAACCCTAGTAGGAAAATAAAAATGGAAGAAACCTTGGAAAAGGCAGTTCAAAGAAAGACCCCTTTCCAGGTAGGTTGGGCATGCAGTGAGTGTCAAAAAGAAGGGTGTCAATACAATAAAATACACAGAACAAAACACAAGTAATCCTCAATACAGTATAATAGTAAAATAAAAATATTACAAGTACAGAGCAGAGAATTTAACAGTAGATGATATCACATAATATGATTTGGATTTGTTTAGAGTCCTGGAGACCTCAGCCATCAAGCTACCTCCCCCAACTGGCCATTTCACAGCTGAGATAGTGCTGAGCCAGCCAATCTTATGAAAGGACCCCTCTACCCAATGATTCCTGTGATCCTCCATCAGAGATGACTTTACCTTAGGCAGGCAAAACAACTTGGCAGGTGGGCAGTGGCGCCTCCTCTGTTGTGAAGAGCAGGGGAGTGGGACCCGATGTAGCAGATGTTGCAGTAACAATGTCATTGGCCCTGTCCTCATCACCTACTGTTGCCTAGCTCCTTGTCTCTTTATAGCAAGTAATTGTCTTCATTCCCCTCCACACCTCATTGATGTTGTTGTGTTGTAGCCTAAGCTCCATTTTTTTCTTTATAGTTTATATTTGCCTGCTTTAATTTCTTCTTCCAGTGTGTTTCTTTGTGCCCGTCCCAAGCTCAGATAAATGGGGAGGTTTACGTCAGGAAAGGCATCCGGTGTAAAATTTTTCCAAATCAATATGCGGACAACAATACAAATTTCCATACTGGATCGGTTGAGCCCCGGGTTAACAACAACCGCCACCAGTACTGTTAGGCGACAAGGTGCTAGTGGAAATTGGGCTACTGTTGGCCGAAGAAGAAGGGGAGAAGAAGAGGGAGGAGATTTGTCTGGAGGCTGGAGGAGAGGAGGAAATTAAAGAGAGTGGAACTGAGGTTAGGAACTTTGAATGTTGGCAGTATGACTGGTAAGGGGAGAGAGTTAGCAGATATGATGGAGAGAAGGAAGGTTGATATATTGTGCGTGCAAGAGACTAAATGGAGTAAGGCCAGGTGGATTGGAGGTAGATTCAAATTGTTCTATCATGGTGTGGATGGGAGGAAAAATGGGGTAAGAGTTATTCTGAAGGAACAGTATGTCAAGAGTGTTTTGCGGGTGGAAAGAGTGTCAGGCAGAGTAATGATTATGAAGCTGGAAACTGAAGGTGTGATGATGAATGTTGTTAGTGCATATGCACCACAAGTTGGGTGTGCAATGGGTGAGAAAAAGATTTTTAGAGTGAGTTGGATGAAGTGATGAACAGTGTACCCAGGGGACAGTGGTGATTGGAGTGGGACAAGTGGTGATTGGAGTGGATTTCAATGGGTATGTTGGTGAAGGGATCAATGGAGACGAGGAGGTGATGGGTAGGTATGGTGTCAAGGAGAGGAATGAAGAAGGTCAGAGGATAGTGGATTTTGCCAAAAGGATGGACATGGCTGTGGTGAATACATATTTTAAGAAGAGGGAGGAACATAGGGTTACATACAAGAGTGGAGGAAGATGCACACAGGTAGATTACATCCTATGCAGAAGAGCTGATCTGAAGGAGATTGAAGACTGCAAATTGGTGGCAGGGGAAAGTGTAGTTAAGCAGCATAGGTAGGTGGTCTATAGGAAGACGTTGGAGATCAAGAAGAGGAAGAGAATGAGGGCAGAGCCAAGGATCAAATGGTGGAAGTTGAAAAAGGAAGACTGCAAGGTTGAGTTTAGGGAGGAGGTGAGACAGACACTGGGTGGCAGTGAAGAGTTACCAGACAGCTGGGAAACTACAGCAGATGTAGTAAGGGTGACAGTAAGTGTGACCCGACATTTGCGCGATAGACATATGAGCGCAGACAAAACAGAGCCGATTAAAATGCGGCGTCAAAATCGCGAAAGTTTCATTAAAAACAAATTACTAGTTTAAAGCATATATAATAATGTTTATTTTAGAAGTCAATATTATGAGACGCGGCATGCCATTAGCACGGCACGCTGATAGTCCTTAAGATCACGCCCTGCATATGTAGGAAGAATTGCAGCAAGACGTCTTGATAGTTGAGCGTATTTAGACTTGCTGGTAATTCCGCTTTGTATACGACGCGTTATGCCAACCCTCGACTGAGTTATTTGTTCACGGCATACCATCAGCAGTTATAACAGTTATAACCTAGCACATAATGTGTACATAATGCGCACGTACGCGTCCCAGTCTCTTGGCCTCTCTCGTCAAAAACCAGTTAGCGGGTTTGTTGGCGCTCATTTGTCCGTCGCGGTTTTGTCGGCACTAATATGTCTATCGCGCTTTTGTCGGTGAACCGACAGCAAGAAGGATGCTTGGCATGACATCTGGAAAGAGGAAGGAGGAAAAGGAAACCTGGTGGTGGAATGAGGAAATACAGGAGAGTATACAGAGGAAGAGGATGGCAAAGAAGAAGTGGGATAATCAGAGAGATGCAGAAAGTAGACAAGAGTACAAGGAGATAAGACGCAAGTTGAAGAGAGTGGTGGCGAAGGCTAAAGAAAAGGCGTATGATGAGTTGTATGAGAGGTTGGACACTAAGGAGGGAGAAAAGGACCTGTACCGATTGGCTAGACAGAGGGATCGAACTGGGAAAGATGTGCAGCAGGTTAGGGTGATAAAGGATAAAGATGGAAACGTACTCACAAGCGAGGAGAGTGTGTTGGGCAGATGGAAAGAGTACTGAGAGTTGAGAGGCTGATGAATGAAGAGAACGAGAGAGAGAAGAGGTTGGATGATGTGGAGATAGTGAATCAGGAAGTGCAACGGATTAGCAAGGAGGAAGTAAGGACAGCTATGAAGAGGATGAAAAATGGAATTGGTCCAGATGACATACCTGTGGAAGCATGGAGGTGTTTAGGAGAGATGGCAATGGAGTTTTTAATGGAATCTTGGAAAGTGAGACGATGCCTGAGAAGTGGAGAAGAAGTGTACTGGTGCTGATATTTAAGAATAAGGAGGATGTGCAGGACTGCAGTAACTACAGGGGAATAAAATTGATGACCCACAGCATGAAGTTATGGGAAAGAGTAGTGGAAGCTAGGTTAAGAAGTGAGGTGATGATTAGTGAGCAGCAGTATGGTTTCATGCCAAGAAAGAGCACCACAGATGCAATTTTTGCTCTGAGGATGTTGATGGAGAAGTTTAGAGAAGGCCAGAAGGAGTTGCGTTGCGTCTTTGTGGACCTGGAGAAAGCATATGACAGGGTGCCTCAAGAGGAGCTGTGTTATTGTTTGAGGAAGTAGGGAGTGGCAGAGAAGTACGTAAGAGTTGTACAGGATATGTGTGACAGTGGTGAGGTCTGCAGTAGGAGCGACGAATGCATTCAATGTGGAGGTGGGATTACATCAGGGATCAGCTCTGAGCCCTTTCTTATTTGTAATGGTGATGGACAGGTTGATAGACGAGATTAGACAGGAGTCCCCTTGGACTATGATGTTTGCTGATGACATTGTGATCTGTAGCGATAGTAGGGAGCTGGTTGAGGAGACCCTGGTGAGGTGGAGATATGCTCTAGAGAGGAGAGGAATGAAGGTCAGTAGGAACAAGACAGAATACATGTGTGTAAATGAGAGGGAGGTCAGTGGAATGGTGAGGATGCAGGGAGTAGAGTTGGCGAAGGTGGATGAGTTTAAATACTTGGGATCAACAGTACAGAGTAATGGGGATTGTGTAAGAGAGGTGAAAAAGAGAGTGCAGGCAGGGTGGAATGGGTGGAGAAGAGTGTCAGGAGTAATTTGTGACAGACGGGTATCAGGAAGAGTGAAAGGGAAGGTTAACAGGATGGTAGTAAGACCAGCTATGTTATATGGGTGGGAGATGGTGGCACTATTTGCACTGGGCGTGGCGAGGATTGATAGGATTAGAAATGAGTACATTAGAGGGTCAGCTCAAGTTGAACGGTTGGGAGACAAAGTCAGAGAGGCGAGATTGTGTTGGTTTGGACATGTGCAGAGGAGAGATGCTGGGTATATTGGGAGAAGGATGCTAAGGATATAGCTGCTGGGATAAAGGTAAAAAGGAAGGCCTAAGTGAAGGTTTATGGATGTGGTGAGAGAGGACATGCAGGTGATGGGTGTAACAGAACAAGATGCAGAGGACAGAAAGATATGGTAGAAGATAATCCGCTGTGGCAACCCCTAACGGGAGCAGCTGAAAGAAGAAGAAGAATAATTTCTTCTTCAAGGGCTGCTGTACCAGCTTAAGCTTCTCCCTGTCACCAGCCCTGAAAGCCTCCTATTTTTGGTTGGGGAATTTCTTGATGTTACTGGTAATCCAAAGTTTATTGTTGGAGAAGCACCAAACAGTTTTTGTTGGTACAACAATATTCCTGCAGAAATGTATGTAGTCTGATGCACAAACAGCTGCCCAATCAATATCTGTGTCTGTACTATTCTCCTGTGACTCCAGAAGTATGTTCCAATCCGTACACTCAAAAATGTCTGCTTTTTGAATGATTGGACAGTTACAGGCTGCCTAATTACACAATGTTCTTATACTGGCCACAGACAAATTAGATTGTGGTCAGATTTACCAAGTGATAGTAATGCAGAAGTACTGTAAGCCTGCTTAATATTGGCATAACACAAGTCCATTCTTTTATTTTCCCTCGTGGGATTGTCAATATACTGCATAAAACCAGTCAAGTGGGAAGAAATGTTGTCATGATTGAAATCACCAGATATAACAACAAAAGCATCAGGGTTTTGGGTCAGCAATCTCGCAACAGTCTTGTACTTGATCTCACAAACCACTCCAGGCTCTACCTGCAGAGGAATGTAAACAACAATGGTGATGATGTGAGAAAAACTCCTCTGTACATAACAAGTTCTTAGACTGACCATCAAGAGTTCAATATCTTGACAGCAAATCTTCTCCTTCACAGTTATGTGTCTGGGGGTTACACCATCTATCTATCTGTTCACAACCACTACCAGAGGTGTGTGGTTTAATCTGCCACTGAGAAGTCCCAAGTGGGTCAGCTCTCAGTTTTACGCCATCATGATGGCATCCATATTGCTAGCAACCACCTTGCCAGCCAGGCAACCCCTCAAAGTATAGTTTCACACATCCATGCTGAGGGTCACCTTCTGGACTTATCAGAGTTATCTTATACCACCCTGAGATGAGAGGGGGCATTGCCGCTAACATAGTCATCTGTTTCTACCTCCTCAGCTCAGAGGAGACACCCAGTGAGGGCAACTGACTCGGCCAAACAGGAAGCAGCAATTTTAATGTAAGAGAAGACTATGTTCTGTTATTCAGTGTATTTGAGAGTTTATTTTTATTTACATTTTTTTGTTGATGACCTGGCTGGTGCTCTAATCTTTCTTTTGTAACTGGTTCTTACTACTATTCTTTAAAATTTCTTCATCAATGGAATATCTGTTTTTAAAAATAGTTTTGTGGAACACCAAAAAAACCCTACCAATTCTAATATTTTTGCACAATATTAAAACAGTTTCAATTCTTGTAATATGCAATTTTACCTTATTCAAAAGATATCTTTAAGTACATATTTTTCTTTCTCAGTTCTCTTCAAAATACATTGCTAAAACGTCTGCATTTATCCATTTATCCATCATACATCATACAAACCTGTTTACTCTAATTGTGGAGATTATATACCTGTATATGGATTATTTTTAAAATTCATAAACCACTTCATATCACAGCTTCTTTGATTCTTTGTTTCTGTTTAAGATTATATTTATATTGCTCTACAATGCTTTTTTTTCCTTGTAGAAATTGGTGATTTTGGATGTTGTGTGGGTTAAATGGTATATAGGATGTCATGTGGGAACTGTCTTTTTTCAGAGCACTAAAAGCATTACTGTAAATGTAAGAAAATTAATTGTAGAATAACAGAATAATTGGACTTTAATAAACGCATTACTTATGTTCCTGCATCTTTACCATTTTGGTTATGCCTGTTGTAGGTGTTGCAATTGCAGATGGAAGCACACAAAATGATTTTGTAAACCTATTTTGTTTCTTAATCAGAAGGAGCTGCCTATTCCTGCAGCACTTGTTGGAAGGCAGGAATGAATACTGGACTGGGTGCCAATCCATTGAAGAACACATTTGGTCAAACCAGTCAACCTGTCATGCACTTCTACTTGCACGTCTATCTATTATAAAAGGAAATCCTGGGACGAGACTTTCTCTGAGATAATTTCATCTCCCACGAGAGATAATTTCAGGTTCCGCGAGACAAGACTTTTTGCCATGAGATTTTGACAAGTCCTGCACTCCTTTCAAACATTTACAACTACGCCCACGATCCAATCACTTCTCATTCATGTGAATGCTATTGGCTGACACAGTTCCTGCACTCTCAGCTCCAAGTGGGGTAGGAAATAAAAGACAAAGAGTAAAAGTCAAAGTAGAATGTCGTACAGAGGTTCAAAAACATTGGCGCGATACACATGCAGAGCAGGTTAGAGATTATGAAAGTACTAAAATTTGAAAGTCTCAAAAAACTGATAGTACAGATCACATTAGTGCTAACAAACGGAAATTATTACTCAGTGAAATAACGGAACAGCAAAAAGAGATTGAATATATGGACATACCTGATATGGCAGAAGTATGCAGATGTTGTTTGGCTTTAAACTTTAAGTCGGAGACTTGTAGATCGTCTAATTCGAGTTGCCATCAGGGAAAAGTAGTGTTTCTTTCCAATGAAGAGGCGTATCCATAAGAATTAAAAGTTTTGTTGTTTGGTGAAAGTGAAATCCACATATGAGAGCGGCAGAGATGCGAAGTGGCTGGCACGTCCATGGTGCACTCACTTCTCATTTGTTTGAATGCTATTGTCAGACACAGTTCCTGTGCTCTTAGCTCTTAGCGGGGTCAGAAATAAAAGACAAAGAGTAGAAGACAAAGTAGAATGTCAAACAGAGGTTCAAAAATGTTGGCGCGATACACATGCAGAGCAGGTTAGAGATTATGAAAGTACTAAAATTCGAAAGTCTCAAAAACTGATAGTAAAGATCACATTAGTGCTAACAAACGGAAATTATTTGCAAGTGGCAGAAACGTGAAGTGGCTGGTGTGTAGCGCAGGCCGGGGGGTTGGTGAGCAAAGTAAGCAGGGGGCAAAGCCCCCTAGTAGAAAAAAAAATGGAGTATGCAGAGAAAGATGAGGCCAGAATTCAAATCCAGCTCTCTCGATGTGTGTGGCAATCGTGGTAGCCACGGTTTTACTCAGACTAGGATCAAACTGTTGGATTTATAAACAAATGGTAAACATCATATGGGTTATCTATATTCATTGAAAGTTTCTTTTTCCATGATCCTGCATTAAATTATTGTAAAACCCTAACCATATTGGTGCATTGAGTATTATGTAGTGCATCCATAACAGAATAACAGTATGGCTCTAACTGAAGTACGGAGATTAAATTGCAAAACTGGACTCTGTAATGCAAGCATAAGAAAAAGAGACAAAGACTGAATAATTTGGATCATGACATGAAATACTATGATGGAGCAGTAAGAATCATAATACAAAACAAATTAAGAATGCCATAAGTCAAAAACAAAATGACCAATATTGGCCAAATTGATAAATTCAAATGTAAAGGAGCAGAAAGTTCAAAAACCTACTTAATAACCTTACCCAAACTAAATCAAAATTAAAAGGCTTTTTTTAAAGTCGTAATTGATAAACTTGGATGCCTGTGATATTGTTGCACCATCTTATGTAGATTCAGCGGGACGAGAAATGTGTCAAATCACTGGTAACAGGCAAGACCCCAATTAACAACAAGAGAACAGCCTTCAAAATAGTCGTAAAATGGTGGCAAAAAGCAGAAAAACAAATAATTAAAATGGTATTGTGGTGATGTCAATGATGTTGTAAAATATAATCTTCAGATTTAATAATTAGAAATATACAATTAAAATAAAGCAGAATAATTCAGAACCAAATTATATGCTGAAAATGAGATATCTAATAATAATCTGACATCTGATCCATGCCAAGCAGCTATACATGACTCCACATAATGCATTTTAAAGTTGTTTGTACAGTATATTTATAGTTTTTCTTTATGGGGATCATAGCTTGTCACACTCACTGTTGTTAATATGGTTTTGCAGCTGTGCAATAGCTTTTTCTGTTTTTATCAAATGAAAAAAATACAAGATTTAATATGCTTTGCAATCAGGCATTGGTGGGATGACAAGTTCCATTTATCAAGGCAAAAGGAAGCTGAAAATCCCACACTCAGGCCGTATAATTAGAAATATTACTTGAAAAAGGCTGTTCATTTCATTCAAAACTGTCAGGCACTTTTCAGCTGCAGCACTTCGGAATATTGCACTTAATTGTTGCATTTGAATCACAATTTGAGCATTTGTGTTTAAGTCTAGTCTTTATGATTATGCAGTCTAAATGAAGGGTTTCATATTTGTTTCAGATTTGTCAAACAGTATGTTAAAGTATTAGTTTTTGAGATGACATTCATGCTATGGAATGTGCCTTCAGAGAAAAAAGACGTCACAAGAGAAAACGTAATTTCAAAAACATTGGCTATTACATACATTTCCAAAAAAAACAAGATTTTAAACAAACGTTACGCTTAAAGCTGTTCCTGAAATAAGACAATTACTGTGGCATAAAGCTGTAACCACCAGCCATTGGACTGTGGGTATAAATTGAAGTTCTTGCAAAATAAAATCCAAACATTGGGTGGACATGCAAATACTACCTAGTCAAAGATCTGACAAAAATCTTGGATGTTTGAGCAAGCAACACTACACTCTTCATTGCGTAAAGTTCTAAAACTTCCTTTAGGCTGATAATAAAATGTCTCTGTCTCTTTCTACTGTACCAAAGCCAAAGTCGCATGGGTATTTGGATGTTGCTTCTGACAGTTTTCTTTAAATTAGCCTTATGAAAATGTGTGGGTTTGACTTAAGGACATGTTGACTTGTTACTCTTTAATACTTGGTAGAAACACATGGAGCACAACCAGAAATATTTAGAAGGTGAATATGTTTTAAAATTGGTCTTAAAATTAAATAAAATATCTTTACATATACTGTAAGTATATTTGAAAGAAACTCTAATATTTCAGTATTATATAGTATCGCTCTCTACACTGACTACATACTTAAAATGCTTAGACAAATTTACAGCTGTAATGTGATAACAGTAAAACAGGAAACAGTCACGGACACAAATATACATATCAAAATAAAAAAATGGTAAACAGGTTAGTTAAACTAATACACATTGATTGATTAAGATAGAGTCAGTTGCCGAAAGAAAGGAAAACAATAGAGTTATCAGGGGTCTGCATTTCATTATAACAGACAATGGTCCACTGGCCTCTCCTTAGGATTCTACAATTCCATCAGCACATACTCAAGTCCATATGGTATGATGTTGTAACATGTGTAGTATCCTATTATTCTTTGTATCTGTTGTAAACGCTTAAACAGATAGACTGGCATCCTGACTGCGACAGAGAGTGAGATCTTACCCAGCAGGGAGGTCATAATGAATGTACTACATGAGTGGAGGTGCAACCTGGCCAGGATGACTCTAGGTTCCTATCCCAGTGAGGACAATCATATACTAGAGGGACTGATTATCAGAGACAGTTATTTCTTCAGGGCAAAAGGTGGCAGTATTACACTGGTATGGTCCCAGTTTGGACTCCTGCAGGGTTTCTTAAGACCTACAGTTTGGAAGGGCAACCTTGTTGGGATCCCTGGGTGCTGCCAGAGAACCCTGCTGGGAGAAGGTCTCCCTACTTTGGGGCGTTTTGGAAGTGCTTTCACCATGCTATGTCATTATGTCGGAAGTTCTTCTGGATCTAACATAAAAAGTGCCATCTCTCCTCATTTCGGTGAGTCAGAGTCGAAAGGCAGGCAAAGTTCACCTGGAGAAGTGGAAGGAGAGGATTGTTTATTTGAACTTGCTTGGGGTTAAGGTACTTTGAGAAATAAAGAAAACTTTATCTGAACCCAGAACACTGTTGGGTCTAATTGTGTTTGGGATTTGGGGCTCAGTGGTGCCCCCTTGTGGTCATACTGTGCAAAAAGTGTTCATCTGAAGATGGCTATCAATAATACCACAAAGTTCGTTTATGCACACAGGGCAGCACGGTGGTTTATTCCTCAGAGCTGCTGCCTCACAACTTCAGGGACCTGAATTTTATTTCTTGTCCTGACACTATTTGTGTGGAGTTAGCACCTCCTCTCTATGCCTGTACAGGTTGTTTCCAATTAGTCCACTTTTACTATCACATCCCAAATATTTACACTGTAAATTAAGTTAATTGGAATATATAAATTGTGCTGTGTGAGTGTAAGAGTGCTCTGCTCTGCATGTTCCAGCCTTGCACATGATACTGGTAGCGTAGGCCCTGATTCCCTATAGTCTTGTAATAGGCAAATTGGCTCCAGTAAGTGGGTGGATGGAAGGATTCTGAGTTGTAGTGATGCTCTTTCATTTGAAAGCTATACTTATATCAAGAAAGGCTAGCAGAATGGAGGCATCAGTCTCCCACATGACACCACAAAGATATCTCAGAAGGTTACACTAACGCTTTACTTATATGACTATGCTGCACACGTGGCCACAACATTATTTTCCCCTATTGAGGTTGCCAAGAAACTAATGTTAACACATGAATCAATTCTGGTCTGAAAAAATGACATATATAAAATCATACCACATACTGTACGGAACTTAAAAGTTTGTGTCTGTGAGCTTAAATGAGATTCACACATGTAAGCCACATAGTGTAAGATTCCATTTTTGTGCAAAGTGCTCACATTACAAAAGACAATCTCACACCAAGTCACCTATGGACAGCAGCTTACTTGAAGAGTTAACATGCGCACTGACCATTTAAAAGAAAACTTAAACCTGTTTCACTAATTCCCAGGTTTGGCCCTGATAGGCTATGGTAGCGACACATTTTTGTTCCAATCCAATTCGTTAATTAGAAGCCAATTGTTGCTCAATTATTGCTCATGCAAAATTATTTTGCTTCATCTTAGTTAACTGACTTTTTTTAAGATTCATAGCTGTTTATTGCTTCTTTAAGTCTTAAACAACTCAATTGTTAATGACAAAGGAACTAGCAATTTATTATCTAACATGGTCTCATTTATATCTGTGTATCATCTTCAAGTATTTGATTTAACTTGGTTTTGGTAAAATGTTTATAAAGAAATGTTAGGCAAAGAGAAAATGAACAAATGAGAATTACTAATCAGCTCTAGACCACAAATCATTTGGAAGGTATACTCAGAAAGGAAAAATTTACAATACAGTAATATATAAGAAAATACTAACAAGTCATAAAATTAAGTACTGTAAGTTATTTTATTGGCAAGGATTTTTTTCTTATTAAGGATTTGGGTTGAAAAAAAATACAGAGCCACTGTTGGCCATGCAGGACTAAATTTGGAAACAATAATCTATGTCAATCCAGGTATCTTTAAGAAACATCTTACCAAAACATTCTTCTGTGGAGAGATATACACTCACTGGCCATTTTATTAGGTACACCTGTTCAACTGCTTCTTAAAGCAAATATCTAATCAGCCAATCACATGGCAGCAACTTAATGTATTTATGCTTGCAGACATCGTCAAGGCAACCTGCTAAAGTTCAAACTGAGCATCCGAATGGGTAAAATAGGTGATTTAAGAGACTTTTAACATGATCTGGTTGTGGGTGGCATATGGTTTAGTCTAAATATTTCAGAAGCTGCTTTTCTACTGGGATTTTCACGCACAATCATCTCTAGGGTTAACAGAGAATGGTCTGAAAAAGGGAGAAAAATTCTAGCGGCAGTTCTCTAGTCTGAAAATACCTTGCTGATGCCAGAGGTCAGAGGAAAATGGCCAGACTGGTTCGAGGTGATAGAAAGGCAACAGTAACTCCAAAAACTACTCTTTACAATTGAGATATGCAGGAGAGCATCTCTGAAGCACACATTGAACTCTGAAGCAGATGGACTACAGCAACAGGACAGCACACCGGGTGCCTCCCCTGTAAGCTAAGAACAGGCAACCGAGGTTACAGTTTGCAAAGGCTTACCAAAATGGGACAATAGGAAAGATGTTGCCAGGTCTGATAAGTCTCGATTTCTGCTGCAACATTCGGATGGTAAGATTAGACTTTAGCATCAACAACATGAAAGTATGGGTCCATTGTGTCTTGTGTCAATGGTTCAGGCTGGTGGTGGTGGTGTAATGGTGTGGGGGATATTTTCTTGACCCAGTTTGGGCCCTTTAGTACCAACCGAGCATTGTTTGAATGCCACAGCCTACCTGAGTATTGTTCCTGACCATGTCAATCCTTTAATGACCGCAGTGTACGCGTGAAATCTGCAGCAACTATGTGATGCTATAATGTCAATATGAACCAGTGTCCCTGAGGAATGCTTGCAGCACTTTGTTGAATCTATGCCATGAAGAATGACTGCAGTTCTGAAATCAAAAGAGTTCCAACCCAGTACTAGCAAGGTGTACCAAATAAAGTGGCCAGTGAATGTATTTCTTTGTGTGATTAGTGCACAGTCAGGTTAAATAACTCTCCCTCTTGCTCTCTCTCTCTCTTTTCCTTTCTCTCTGGCTATGTTCACACTACTACATTTTCATTTAAAAATAGCATTAGTAAACAAAAATGTTCTTCATTGACACTACAGTGTTCACATAGCTTACAAATGTATATCCATCCACACTAATACAACTGAAAACACATATGGCATAGAAATTTGACATACACTGGACGTGTGTGCATCAACTAAAAAAATCCCTGAGGGGATATGAACTGAGGATTTACTGTAATCTGGACACTGCAGTGAACGGTATATTGTTTTCCTTTTGCTCATGTATGCATCATTCGAAATGTACAAAATGCAGTTTAGATGTCTACACGTAAGCAACACAAGTGCCATGGAAAGTAACTCCTATTAGGTTGGAACTTGGCTATCTTTCATGAAGGTTGACCGATCAGGGAATGAGACTTTGTAATGTGTATGATCCAATCAGGGAAGGGCAACATAATAAGCACAAACAATTCACAGTGTGCTTAGAGTCCGTGTTTTTAAAGGTCTACATTTTTATCCATTCACATTACAATGCTGAGCTGTTTTTATAGGTTTATGGCACTGGAGAGCGTTTTCAAAATTATCTTTTTTCGGGGGATAAAAACACTGCAGTTGTGTGAGTAAAAAGTGAAAATGGAGACTAATGTCTACATTTCTAAATGAAATGAAATGAAATGTATTATGGACATATCATCTATCTGTTTCTCTCTAGGCCATTTCTAGGCCAAGCCAGACTAGCATTCTAGTGGCCTTAAACTTCTGAATACTGTGTAGCTCTTAAAGGTTTGGGGTACCAAAGAAACACACAAACTGCCTCATTTCTCCCTCTCGGTCTCCTGAATGAAAGAACTGCACTGACCTCCTTCCCCTTCTTCTCTTGATTAGTGGGTTAGACACCCTTCATGTAAGATGTGTTGCATGTACTCTGTTATCTTGATTGACAGTCATGAGGCATCACTTGGAGTGCTACATGGTGTTACTCTGTCACTGGCAGATATTTCACTTCTATGGCACCACTCCAGGTGACAGTCTACCAAGTTCATTTTCATTTATTTTATTTTATGCTTACAGAACTATCGTTCTTGAAAACTGGCAAAGTAAGAGATAAAAATAAAGCATCTATATGCTTGAGTATATCTATGGTTAACTGAGCAGAAATAATGACATTCAAAAACCTTTGCTTAAACAATGTAGAAATCAAGCAATCAGAAATATGGCCCAGTAGGCAGTGAGAATAAGGAAGACAAAATGTCTACAGAAAATAAACTTTGAGGGATTTAGCATCATTTATAACAAGCCAAAGACAAAGTCTGGTTAACTGCTTCCTGATAATTGTAGTATAGAAGTGTCGGCTATGTCAACCATTTTTGAACCTAAACATACGCAGGCACTTTTAAATGCCATTACATTTAAGAACTAGCAGTTTGATCAACACAGTCATTCAAGGAGAGTCAAATCCCAAAGTTTGTGTGAAATGTTAATTTAACTCAATCCAGTTCAATCGGTTTGTTTTTGTACAGTGCTCTACACAGAGTGCAGGCTCAGAGTGCTGTAATAAGTTAATTGGTAAATGCAATTATAGAGTTTACAAATGACTAATTACATGATGAAAACACATAAACAGACAGGAGAACAAAGTAGTTTGAAACAGATTAATATAAATGAAACCAAATACGACCTGTACATTAATTAATTGTTGAACTATGTCCAGTTGACAGCTGAAGATCTGAAAACAAAATATCCAATCAGCAACATGTCTGAAGAATATACATCTCTCGGAGTTTCCCAGTCAGTTAAAACAGACAAAGTCAGAAACAGTTAGACTCCTAAAGACCTAAGCAATCTGGCTGCCGACCCCATTCCTGGGCAGTCCACACAAGAGTCTATGCTGGGTTGGCCAATCTGATGACAGACGCAGTTACAGTTTTGGAGACCTAGGCCAAATGGCTGCCCACCCTCTCTTGGGCATTGTACTGTAGATTCTGTGCTGGGCCATCCAATCAATGACAGACACAGTCACAGTCCTGAAGACCTAGGCAAACTGGCTGCCTACCCTATTCATGCACATTCCACTGAAGAGTCTATGGTGGGCCGTCAAGTCTCATGACAGAATCTTTACATCTATTGATCCCATGGCTTGCAGTATCTCTGATGTCTTTCCCTATTGAGAAAAACAGCTTGGAAGTAGAGTAGCGGCACCAAGTGCCACAGCCAATACTGAGAAGAGAAGAGGAGAGTTAGTAGCAGTTTTAAGTATTGCAGTACTTATATCTTATACAAAATGTCTAACAAACAGACATCCAGTATGTACAGCTAATCATCAACTCTAGTCAGGGTATTCTAAACTAAAGTACTGATTCTTAACTTAACTGAAAGGGCATCTCTTATATAAGCAGGCAGAATATTCCACAGCTTTTGGGCCCTTTAGCTAAACGCTAAAAATCCCACTGTTATTTTGTTAATCCTAGGAATCTTTAGTAGGCCAGCATTTTGAAATATTAATGTGTGCTCTGGTTTGTAGGTAATGATAAGTTCAAAGGAGGAACTTGCCCATTTAAGGCTTTTTATGGGAGAAGGAGGATTTTGAAGGGCAGGAATTACGTATTCCTAATTTTTATTTCTTGTAATATTTGTTCTATATAGTTCTTGTAAATTATTGCAGCAGCATTCTGAATTAACTAAAAGTTGCATAAAAATCAGTTTTTACAGTCAATGAATAGTGCATTACATTAGTCAGTCCTACTAGAAATAAATGCATGATTTTATTTTGTGACATTTGCAATATTTAAAAACTGTTTTCATTTTCCAGAAATAAACAAATTTTAGGCTTTGTAAAATATTTTGTTATGTGTTTTAAAAGACATGCTGGTGTCAAAAGTGATGCCTATGACGTGTGCTGATTCAGTAAAAGTAATGCTTAGACCTGCTGTGTTAAACAGTGACAGAATCTCATTGCGGTCCACGTCATTCCCCCCAATAATTAATATTTCTCTTTTTTCTGTATATTCACAGACAAGTAATTATTATCCATCCACTCTTTTAATGAACTGACATAATTAATTAAGGACATTATCAGAAAAATATCTCTTGGTCTAAAAAGGGTGTAGCTGAGTATCATCAGCATAAGAATGGAATGAATGTTATATTATAACGATAGTTCACAATGAAATAATTTAAAGGGAAAACAGTAAGGGCCTGAGTACTGAGTCCTGAAAGACCCCATGCTCAACATCTAAATATAATGTAGCTAACTTCTGATTTCTAGTTGTTCATACTTTACACCGATTAGGGTTACTTTCCAAATCAAGTGTTATTTGCTCTGTCAGTAAAATACACTATCCTAGTGTAACTTACATACTGCATATGGAGTGTTATACAATGATTTGGCTGGTCAGCGAAAAAGCAATTTCTCTCATGTGAAGAGTGGAGGTATTGCATTTTTAATGTTTTGATGTCTATTGGAATAGCGTGAATATTTGAAAAAAGTAAATAAAATGATCGTATTTAATATTTTTTTCAAGACTGTTTTATTATGATAAAATGTAGATATTTTCATACAAATCACCTGCTAAATTGTTTATTTTAGTAGTGTCACACATCCAATTGGGAGAGAGTTGATGGGCCTAAATGATAGCAATTTCACGCCAGACCAGGGAGCAGCGCAGTGCACTAACTGTCTCTCTCAATCTCTTGTAGACCTTCCACGGGAAATCCTGCAGAGAACCGGCGCTACTGATGACATCACTTCCGTTTTTTCCTGGTGCCAATTATGACTCCACTTCCAGGGCCAGATATATAAACGGTACGTACACACAGAAATGTTGCGTAAGAACGCTTCCACATTTAAATCGCGATGTATAAAACCTAAACTTGGCATAAAGCCATGCACATTTCCACAGTACCTCATACCCTGTCGTACGCAAGTTCTCCGCTCAGTTTTGCAGACTGGCGGCACCCAGCGTCAAAGCAGTGCTACTGTTCCTGTGTGGTTACACACACATTCCTGACGCGGCTTTATAAATACACTGAAACTAACTGCATATCGTTTATTAGTGTAATGCATCTGTTTGTAATTAACCTGTAACAATATAATGCAGGGAATAGCCATAGTATTTCAAATACCGTAACTGCTTTAGCGTTGTTACTCTCACTGCACCTTCTTTGTCTTCTTTCAGCTGCTCCCATTAGGGGTTGCCACAGCGGATCATCTTTTTCCATATTACTCTCACTGCACCACTCGGAGTATTTATATCACTGTATCTGAGTGGTGAATCACAGCAGCAGCTGATTGGAAAGAGAATTATCGGGATACAGCATCAAGCACACGCTGCCTCAGCCACGGCAAAACGCTTCAGAGTCTTTCCTGTACGGACGTTGCGGTTCAGAAACAGTTTCATCCCAAGAACTTTAAACACAGTCAATCAGTCCATCAAGTGCTCCTTGTAGAACTGTTTGTACTTATACAATTACCTCACTGTAAACTTGCACTTCAGATATAATACTAAACAACCTGCGCCACTTTATAAAGCGTGTATTTACATATGATGAAGATATAATTTTTAAGATGAAATGCAGCAAAATATATTGATTACATTATACAGATAAAAATAACTTCATTTAAATAATCTGTATTGTTAATAATTAAACCTGTGAGGACATGGTGCTGCAGCGCTAGCTAGTTCAGAGATTGATCCTGATTGATTGCTGTATCCTGGAAGGATAGATGGATAGAAAAATTAAACATGTACTATGAAGATATTTCAATGTTGCCTAAAAATTTTGAAGAATTGTCATTGTAAGCTTACAGATGGCTTAACGTCTATTACAGAGCTGATTATGTGGCAATTGGGTATTTGGAGAAAGAAAAATAAGGACAGGAATTGGGTGTTAGTACGTTTGAAAGAGACAGTACCGCCACTGTGTTCCCATTTTTAATAACATGCTTTCATTCTTATCATCATGAAAAAGATATGTATACATCTCAGTATTTTAATTATTCAGACAGCTGTAATATCACGAATGTAATGGATTCTGTGTCCTGTCAGAGGAAGAGAAAGCCGGTTTAAGAACCAAGTAGTGATTCACACACAGAGCACAAAGAAGATCAAATACAAAACAAAGCAATTAATTCACGTGTTACTTTAGTTGGGATTTGAGAAACTAGTACATTAATCGCTTTTAAGATGAAGTTTATGATGTTTTACTTCAATGATAAAATTACGTGATTAAAGTGGAAATTTTCAGGATTAAAGTTAACATTTCCTGCTTTTTTCCCCCACTGTGTGCCTATTTGTTTTTCTCTGTACCCTAATAAGCTTTCATACGACACTCAGACGTTGGGCTATGACTCGCCTTTTCACGGCGACTTTGATATGTGACAACTTCTTTTTTATTTCAGGTACTGTGCGACTTTGTAGACTTGAGCTTTCGAGTTTCTCCGACACTCTGTCACTCGATCAGCTTCCTTTTGTTGATTATACCACTGTTTAAACCAACACATAGTAAGTTTGTCCTTGCCTCCACTTGGTATTCGCTGAAATTCTTCTATTTTCCCCCGTGCTTTTCCCATTGTCTTTTCACAGAAGGCTGAGCTTAAGGGCTATTTATATTGATTTGCGTATTCAAAGAGGCATAATTCTGGGAGGAGTTGGGGCGGGACAGAAGGCGCGTGCACTAGCATTACTTTTCACGCTGACCGGGATTTATATAGTTGAAGAACGTGGAAGTTGGAGTATGCATAGATTCCTGCATCTAGATTTTTCTGTACGTAAGCACATTTTGGCTTTTGTGCTTACGTCATGTTATAGAGTGAATTCTACGCATGGTGTTATGCATGAGGCCCTCGGTTTAGCCCCCAATTACACTGACACTTCTGGTCCCGATGATGTCACTTCCGGTTCCACTCAGATAACGTAATTTCCTTGATTGGCCTTTAAAACCGCCATCTTGTCTCAATAACTTCAGCTCTGTTTTGGACTCACTTCTGTGAACATCTATGTTCAATTTAAACCTCAATTTTTGCAGCCCTTGAACAATACTGTATATACAGTAGGTGGCTGCCCCACACCTTCATGATGTCTAAGACTCATTCTTGTGACGGTAGTTATACGTCTTAAAAAAATAAAAACAGTATACTACATGCTGTATTTTTATTGCTTGCTCACATGCAGCAATGGAGCAGCTTCTCGGATCCTCAGTCTTTGTTTTCAGGCAGCATTCTTCCCGGCCTGAGTTCAGTTTTTTTATGTCTGTTTTGTTCATTTTTTATGTTAACATTATTGATCACTTAGTTTCTTTATACCTAAGTATAGTTTTTTATGTGTATTTTGTAGGTGGTCCCCCTTGAGCTGGGCCACATGCCCATCACCATCAAGGGACTGTCTTCAGATCTATAAAGGAAAATGAAAAACCTCATTTGATGCACTAGCGTTGGTGAGTTTTTTGGGTTTATTCTGTGCTTTTGGGAGTTTTCTGGACTTCAACCTTTTTGCTTTGTTTTTTTCAAATATCCTTTCAGTTTTTATATTGGGACATTGTTTGCAATTGGAGTGTGAATGTCAGGTTACTCCTGCTGTGTCTTCTGTGCTTTTCAGCATTTTTCTTAATAAATCTTTTAATAATAAAGATTCTACATTTGTAATTTTTTATTACAAGCCAGGGTTTTGTGCTTAGGTATCCCTAATTTATGACATTTGGTTTGGAGGCATAGTCTCTCTTTGTGTTTCTGTGGCTTTCCTTTGGGTACCATGCTTTTCAACTGACTTTACATAAACCGTTCTGTCTGGGTAAACTTGTGATTTCAAATTAGCCCTGTGTAGGCATTTGATGAGTGCACCCTGCAATGGAATGGTGCCCACTCCAGTGTCGTTTCCTGCCTTGCACCCAGAGTTGCAATCATAGACCCTGGCCACTGAGATCATGTGCACACTGGAAAGACATGAGAGTTGACACCTACAATGATTATTTAATGCTACGCAGTTTACTGTGATGGTAGGAGTGATACCAAGTGGAAAACCAAAAAGAAAAGGAGAGCTGTCAACGATCAGTTAAATGAAAGTTTAACTGAAAAAAGACCTTTTTACAGCATGAACAGGCAAATGAAAGGCAGCACTAATGAGGACCTGCCTGACTACAGTCATGAGTCTTTAGCCTGGGTTTAATGCTGAAACCAATGCCACATTTCTTACACTAACAATTCACTTACATTGTTGTTTGGTGGTCCCATAGTTAATGATTCAACCTCACAGAGTATGTTTATTTAACCATGGTATTTTAAGGAGTCTGTCACCTTGTGATATGAATATACATTCTGTTTAATATGCACTAATCTTTTTAAGTAAGTGGATCCCAAACTATTTAAAGTTTTATGTGTTGGATGGAGGGTTGCAAACTGGCCCTTTACATAACTTTAAGTCAAAGTACAACAGGAGTTATATGGCCTGTAGATGCTCCAAGTGACGGTTGGGCTTCCCACCCAGGATAGAGGTGGAGACCTTACCTCGCCGGAATGCCATAATGGAAGGATGGACTAAAAGGGGGTAATACCCGGTTGGCATGCCATACTATCCTTGTCCTTTTTGGGGTGCTCAAAGAGTACAAGAACTGGCAGGACAGCACGGCAGGGAGCAGATCATCCGTCACTTTAATAGGTGGCAGTGCCCCTCATATAGAGTCCCAGTTTGTACATCCACAGGGTTGCATGGGAGTTGGAGTCTGGAGGAGCAGTCCTGGTGGACGATAGAGGGCACTGCTAGGGGAGGCTCTCTCTGGCCTTCTCTTAACCCGAAAAAGGCTTCGTACTGGCTATGGCACATTACCGGAAGTATTCCTATGTCCTCAATAAAAGAGGCCACACTGCTTTGTCCAGGCAAGTCGGAGCTGGGAGGAAGGAAGACAACACTCATCTTGGAGGTGTAGCAGTGCAGTGGACAGAGAGGAATTTGAACCTGGGACTATTTTGTGTGTTCTTGATTGGGTTTGGCACCTCCTAGCCTTCACAGGCTGTACTTCAAAATTTAAATAATCATCCTTGTTGCAGCATTTTGTATTAACTCAAAGTTACAAATAAAGAGTTTAAATGAGAGTTTTCTGAATAAAGTACTACAGGCATAAATGCATAAATAATAAAGAATAGTGAGAGAAAAGCATACATTTCCTTTTCTTCTTAGTTGCATAAAGCAGTAATATGAGAACTAAACAGAGGATTAGTGTCAACAATACAGGAATGGTAAACTGATTCAGCAGAATTAATATTCTGGCCCTTTCAGTTAACGTTATGGAATATACTGTCTGCAAAATTTCCAACCCAGAGCAGACACGGTCATGCAGAGGTGTTCTGCCACTGTCCGTGTGGTTGTATCTATTGGGCAAGTTTCCTTGGGACAGTCCCTTTCTCATTTAGTAAATACCTACTTATACAAAAATACTCTATGCATGTAATGTGCATCTTTGCCTTGCTAGTTTGGGATTGCTAAATTTAGAGTTAAATAGAAAATGTGCAATGTGATAGATAGATAGATAGATAGATAGATAGATAGATAGATAGATAGATAGATAGATAGATAGATAGATGTGCCTTTACCAATCAATATATCTGTCTACCCTTTATAGTGCTATTCATATTTATTTATCTGTTTTGGAACTTAAACAAACAGAAACAAGATGTCAGAAAAATCTGGGGAGCTGTGAGCGTTTCCTAATTTTTAAAGCTCTTTGCATAAACAATATGCTTATCTCATTTTCTTGCTTGCTTTGAAGGGACGCCTAATGTTGGTCCTACTCATTCCAGTATTTAAGGTAGACTACACCAGTAATGACATCTTTGCCCTTCTGGCTGATCTTATTCTGAGCTGAGGGAGGAAGTAGAGAACCATTAGGTTGCTGTTCCACACTCGTATCCTCCCCTATGTACCCAAAAGGCCTTGACTCTACAATAAACAGACTTTTCTCTTGTGTGTGACATTGTCTATCTGACTTTTAGGTTACCGTTTATTTTTATTTATCTATTATCTCTTAGATAATGCCTTTATCTGAATACCTAGCTATCTGGCTGTTATAATGCCTTTCATATCTATCTGTTTGTCTAATTATGCTATTGTTGCTGATCCTGTAAGTTCTGTAACTTTTAAAACTGTTTATGGCAACTTCTTTGGATAAATATAAGTTGTACCATTCCAGGGTATCACTATGTAGGTACTAGTTATTTGCAGCAAAGCAATCGGAGTTCATACACACTTTAATGAAACGGATTAGTCCCATAAATAACTACTGTAAAATTACAAAAAATATACAAAACAAATATTGCCTATGCTAGAAGAGGTATCATCGTTTCAGGGTATTAAACAAACTGACATTAAAAAAAAAGTTTCAGAACAGTTTAAAGCAAAACAACAAATGCCAAATGATGGAGCAAAATTTATGGGTTAGTCCTCCCATTATTTAGTGAACTAGTTGGTGTGTTCATCAGTGTTTGTCCATTTTGCTGTTTGGAGTACTAGGAGCTTTTCGTGTGTACTGGCATGTATGCAGTATTGGCACTTTTATTTTTTACTCTTTGAGTTATGGACAATTTTTCATTCAGTACTTCTTACCTGCACTTTGATAACCCCACGGTACTATATTGTTACCGCTCACTCTCCTATCTAAAATCCTTTCATCTCCTACCTATATTTGGAAACTGGCTAATTTACTGGGTGTTGGTTATAACTTGGTGTATGTAACATTTTTCTACCCATTGTAACAATGGAAAATTAACACATAGGCGACTCTGAGGATAAGATTCAAAGATGATACCCGATAATGTACCAAAGTCCCCTTCTTGTCCAATCCAACAAAGACATTGAGAGTTAGGTTGATAATGACGTTTGGTCTTACATTGGCAATATACTTTTGTCATTAGTATCTGGTGAACATACAATCAAAAATCTCATTGTACTGCATTTTCTAGGAATTGCTTCCATCTTAACATATTTTTACTTGTTTTTTCTTAAATATATTTCTAATAATTTACTCAAAGCTAAAAACAAGCTTTCCATTTTACAGCTTTGGTGTTTTAGGTTTTTTAATTCATTCTAATCATCTTGTCCACATGAAGTTTGCACTGGAAATGTGCTGAGCTGGTCAGAACACAAGTTCATATAAATCATCTTCAGCACCTCCAATGGGGGTGTCTATGGGGTTCCATATGATTGGAAATCATGTGATCCCTTCAGCATTACCTAGTGTGAACTGGCTGAGTGATGCTTAAAGCTATTACTTTAAACAGGGCTGTTACCCAAGGCCACTTACATTTATGTTATGTTATAATGCTCCACAGGTATTTTTACAGTTGGAAATGGAATGGAAAGTTAAGTGATTTGCTCAGGGTCAGAGTTACAGTTAACATTAAATCATACATTCCATTCAACCATGAATTGGATTGGGGAATCTGAAAATGCTCCATTCTATCAGCCCGAATGGGACAGTGAGCTGCAAAGAGAATTAAAATCATATTGCAAAAATTATTGGGTACACTAATGATGCTTCTTCCTCTAATGTAGTGTTATTTATCTTAGTTCTTTCACATTAAAGTGAATTCAGCCACTAATGCCCACTACAAAAGATGCAGAGGACAGCAAAAGTGTAGTAATAATGGCAACTATTGACATCAAAATGCATCAAAACGTGGATTTTCAGCTCCTGATATAATGTATGAATTGTGCCAGCCAGCCTTATTTGTTCATTTATAAACTCAAGACTGTTACACAGTGTTCCAAACTGGAATGCCAAAGCCGAAAGAAAGACTTTCCAACACAAAACATTAATTGTTTAATTAGACGTATTAAAATTAAACAGCAAAATTTTAAAATATCAGTTAACAAATTAAAGCAAAAAAGATAACAGAAAATATGTAACTAAACATCCAATGAAAAAACCCGGAAGCCATGTAAACAATTCAAAGCTGAAAAGGCAAAAAGTACAAAACAAAAGTAAAAATTCCAAAACTCTAAATAAGCAACCACCAATGTATCGGGGGAACAAAACATGAACTGCCAGCAAGAAGCACGCTGCAGTTACTGTACTTTTACATAAAGTGCATTGCCAAAAATAAAGAGATCACATTCATTCAGTAGCAGATTATTTATTTTTTTATAGCTATTTATTTTGCAGACATTCACTTCTTTGTAGCAATTAGCCACCACACCGCAGAAGGTCCATTGCCACAACTATTTAATTTACCTTTACACATTTACAGGGGGATTTCCTTTGGATATTACAATATTTTTTTTTTTAAATTTGTCATGATGGACATCTTTTTTATAAATTCAATGCACGTGCTGCACCTGTTATTATACTGTGTATGATTCCCATCATTGACATGTGCCTTATTTGTCCTTATAACCCACTTTGTAATATTTACTAGAGAGGTTAAAGAGCATTTTTGTTCTCATATCTCCTCACAAAGTGTTAGTGGTAGGTTTCAAACCCATGCCTCATGTGTTGATCTTCAAGACAAAAACCAAGAAAGACTAGAAAATGTAAAAGCAATCCAAACAAAAGCAGATCTTTTCACCACCTGGAACACCAGCGACACAAGTGACTGAGGCGACATGTACTTTGAGAAGCAGTTGCTGACCGGAGTTTTTTGAAGTATTACTGTTAGCAAGTTTTACTAAAGGGAAACTCCATATTATACCTGCCACCTACACCATGAATTGAATAATGTGTGGGATTATGTTAAGTTGAAACAATATAAGGATGAAGTAGTTAATTTGCATTCCAAACAAATAAGATATTGAATAGTGTTGAATTTTCAGTATACAGTAGATCTTCACAGTGTAGATGTCAAATGTTAATTTCTGCATAATCATGCATGCTTATTTTTCTGTCAACATCCATCTTGTACTATTAATCTGTTTTTAAAAAGTCTTCTTTCATAAAATGGTGTAACAAAGTGGATTAAACTACAGGGACTTGGGGAGAATGTGAGCTTTATTTCAGAAGTTTGTTTCATTGTTTAGGATTTGTTCTTGCTTATCATCCAATGCCTGTCAGGACAGAATCCAGTACCTCAAGGCCCAGAAGTGGATTAAGTGTGTTTTGATAAAGTTACTGTATGTTATGTATTCCAGCTGATGGTTTATCCACCTTACTCTGTCATTAATTGGCATGTGAATCATTAAGGTTGTCTGTTATTAAATTGCAATAGACATGAACTAATAAGTTTTCCATTGAGATATTGTGAAAAAAAAATCAAAATTATTATTGTATTGTTATGTTCTTCTGTTTGGTACATGTTGTTTTTCATATATGATACATACATGTTTATTTTTATTTGAAAAGTTGACATATGCACTTACCTATCTGTTATTGCCATTACTTTGTCTTGAAATCTGTGTATTGCTGTATTGCTCCACCATGGACTGCATTGCAACCACAGGTTGCTGCTCCATTGTGTGTAGCGACAAATGTATTTTGTCATTGTGAGGCATAATCACAATGAAGTGAGTTAAAATTAAGTTTGCTGACACAGTGGTACAGTAGCTAGTGTTGCTGACTCCCAACTCTGTGATCTGGAGCCAGCAATATTCTTGTGTGGAGTTTGCACCTGTAAGTTTTCATCTGAGCACCGTGGTGTTTACTATCAAATCTCATAGACATGTAAATTTAATCACTGACTCAACATTGATCCCCAAGGCCTTGATCTGTGAACAGGCTAAGAAAATTCAATAGGTGGTAAAAAAAAAAAAGTCCACCATGATTTACTGTATCTTGTTTGTGTTGTTCTGTGCCTTAGGGTGCTATAGGCAGGACTGACTTTTCCCAGAAAGTGCATCCATATATATTATCTTTCCTGGTCTGAATCCTTTGAGGTTCAGAAAACTGTAATGACAGCAACCAAGTCAAGCTTGGAGCTGTCCTTGAAGTGAATGAGCGTTCATCGTGGTACACACTGACATTTTCAACAAGCTTGATTATATATAGTACTGTATATCACCATTTATAATACAATACAATGTATTGTTTCATAGAGCTCTTCACTGATTTCAGGCACAGAGCACTGTGAACAAGTCTCAATTAAAAAACATGTTTGGATTATACTATTTACTAAAAACAGAACTGGTACACAAATAAATGCAGATTTGTTAAAACACACAAAGACAAAGGTAGAACTGATTAAACATAAATGGAAACCAACAATATCTGTCCATTATATAACAGATGAACTATTGTCAGTTGACAATGGTGGAGATTAAAATGGTATAAGAGACAGTCAAAAATAAAGTCACAGTTCTGAAGATCTCAGTTAATTAGCTGCCTACAGGCTCCAGGGTTTTCTATAGTGGAGTCTGTGCTAGAAGTCCAATCTACTGAGAGAATCTTTGTCTTTCCAGTGATTCCAATGCTCCTGAGCTTTCCTGAGATGAGCTTTCCAAATGCAGGAGAGCAGCTTGGCAATAGAGCAGTTACACTAATTGCCACACCCTGATACAGAGAAAAGAAAAAGAATAGAGGAGGGCTAGTAATGGTTTAAAAATATTGTAATACTTATATTTCTGCATAAATGACTAACAAACAGAAATTTTGTATGTACAGCTAAACTAAATTTAGTATGTACAGCTTAGTATGTAAAGCTAGACTAGGAGCTCTAGTCAGGGTAAGTTAAACTAAAGTAGTGAGTCTTCAGCCTGGATTTAAAGGCAGAGGTTGAAGAGGCATTTCGTATATTAGTAGGCAGATCATTCCACAGCTTCGGAGACCAATAACTAAAAGATCGAACTTTAAAATGAAGAGCAATAAATAATGGTGGTAAGTGGTGAGTGGTAAGAGATGGGTGGTAAGAGATTCACCCCAAGCTCTGATGCTCTGCCATCTCCAGTTGTTTCCAGCCCCCACCATCCTTATGTTCCTTCTGTTGTATGTTACATATTTTACATTTTGTATGTTGTATATACAGTCACATTGCATTTTATACTAGCTTTGTAATTGCACTTTGAATTTGATTTATTTTCATTTCACTTTCTCTGAAGAGCTCACATGTCTAGAAATTTCTTAAAAAAGAATCTCGATGCTCTAATCAGTTATGGTGATACAAACACATTATTGAGTCTCACAGCATCATATCAAATGTGCTCTGAGGTTTTTCAGTTAAAATGGACAGAGGGTTCAAAGAAAGTTATATTCATGAATCACACCACTGATGAGTGGCAGTCAGTTATGTGTTGATTAGCTCATGTAAATAAGAGTTTCACTGTGACAATAATGACCCTATAAACCAGATTTTTCCAGGGGCTTGAGTTTATCTTGGTGTACACAAGGCAGAAACTAACCCTTGATAGATAAGCACCCTCATTTTCAACTGATTTTAAGTTGACACCAAATATTTACTAGCAATGGTGATGGACAGGTTGACAGACAAGGTTAGACAGGACTCCCCGTGGACTATGATGTTTGCTGATGACACTGTGATCTGTAGCAAGAGTTGAAGTTGGAGCAGGTTGTGGAGACCCTGGAGATGTGGGGATATGCTCTGAAGAGGAAAGGAATGAAGGTCAGCACGAACAAGACAGAATACATGTGTGTGAATGAGAGGGAGGTCAGAGGAATGGTATAGATTCAGGGAGCAGAGCTGGTGAAGGTGGAGGAGTATAAATACTTGGGATCAACAGTACAGAGTAATGGGGATTGTGGAAGAGAGGTGAAAAAGAGAGTGCAGGCAGTGTGGAATGGGTAGAGAAGAGTGTCAGGAGTAATTTGTGACAGACGGATATCAGCAAGAGTGAAAGGGAAGATCTTACAGGATGGAAGTGAGACCAGCTATGTTATATGGGTTGGAGACGGTGGCACTGACCAGAAAGCAGGAGACAGAGCTGAAGGTGGCAGAGTTAAGGATGTTAAGATTTGCATTGGGTGTGGCGAGGATGGATAGGATTAGAAATGAGTACATCAGAGGGTCAGCTTAAGTTGGACAGTTTGGAGACAAAGTCAGAGAGGTGCAATTGTGTTGGTTTGGACATGTGCAGAGGAGAGATGATGGGTATACAGTATTGGGAAAAGGATGCTAAGGATAGAGCTGCCAGGCAAAAGGAAAAGTGGAAGGTCAAAGAGAAGGTTTATGCATGTGATGAGAGACAACATGCAGGTGATGAGTGTAGTAGAGCAAGATGCAGAGGACAGGAGGATATGGAAAAGGGTGATCCGCTATTGCGATCTCTAACAGGAGCAGCCGGAAGAAGAAGAAGTCCAATGCCCTAAGTGCAGAGTCATACAGGGTTGCCTTTATGAACGATTTAACAAAAAAAGTTAGTCAAATTGAAAGTTATCTTTATTAGAGTTGAGGTCCATGCACCATATCACACTGTAGAGAGGCTTTCTGAGAGTTTTATTTAAAGTACATGCTGTTTTCGATTGTGTCACCTAAGTCTTGGACTCTTAATTTTTTCTACTCAAGCAATTCTAAGTAGATCTTGAGTGTGCACTTCTAACAGCTCTTTGACGCAGAAGAGTGAGTCTGTAGGATCAAAAATAGGTACTAATTATCTGTGTTAGCATTCTTAATGGCTGACTTGTTTTCTAATCATTTACATTTTAAGCAGAAGTCACTTAAAGATAAGAAAGTTGTTATAAGACACATTGCAGAAGATAAAAAAAAATCTGTTTTTAATTTTAATTAAAAAGAAAATAGTACTCCTATTTTGGCTGACAAATGCTTTATATCTGTCTTACTGGCTTCCAAATCCAAGTTGAATCTTCTTGTACATTTTACACATTGTCAAAGAAAACTAAAACAATAAAGCAGATTAGGTCGTGTAGAACTACTTAGTCGTGTGTTTATAAGCTGCTTGAGTTACATAATATATTGAGTGATATAAAGTAGGTCACTGCATTTATTAAACATGTATATAAATAATACGTTTTTTACATACTTGCATACTTGTGACCATCACTAATTATAAAACCTTTTTTTTTATAAAAGCTTCTTTTTGATGATTTTTAGTTCAGTGATATGTAGTGGTCAGCTTTGCTGTCTCACAGATCTATCATCCTGAGTTTGAATCCTATGCCAGGTTGTTGAATGTCTAAAGTTTCCCTGATCTTCTGAAATCAGAGCTAATTTTTCTTTGAGCACTCCACTACATCCCCAAAGAAAGATGTTCTAGATGAATTACTTTAGGTTAAATTAGCACTGTAGAAGTATAAGTATGGGTATGTGCATGAGTGGGGTTTTCAGCAGTCTGGCACCCATTCCAGAGATTCATTTTGTTGTGTTATTAGCTTCATAAAACTCAAAAGAGCCCCAAAACACCAAACTAGACTTATAAAAACACAAAACCCAAAGTGGTTCTAAAACTCAACATAGGCCTGGGTCTGCTCATTCAAAAAGGCTAGGAGAATAAACTCCAAAGAAACTCTTAAAACATCTGACCCAAAAATCAAAACAGTGTTTCTTATAATGATAATAATGTTTTTTAAAAAATGTATTCAAACACAAAACATTTACTGGTTTTAAAAGTTAGTAAAAGAGTTTACCAAATCTTGCTTTCAAGGAGCTATCCAAAAGTGAAGAAAATCTACAGCCAAAAAAATGAGAATCTTTAGCCTAGTTCAGAGCAAAATATCCAAAAATCTGAGAAGATTAAAGAATGAAAACTGACAATGAAGAAACCAAAAGAAGAGAATCTGAACAACACAACTAGGAGCTAATGTCTCAACACAGTCCTGAGGCATCTGCACTTGCAGCTATACAGAAATAACAAGGAAGACAACTAACAGAACTAATATAAATTATAATAACAGGAATTATATAATTATAATAGCAGGAAACAAACCCCGGGCAGGGTGCCAGCCCACTGCAGGGCACACACACTAGGGACAATTTAGAATCGCCAATGCACCTAACCAGCATGTCTTTGGACTGTGGGAGGAAACCGGAGTACCTGGAGGAAACCCAGACAGATACGAGGAGAACATGCAAACTCCATGCAGGGAGGACCCGGGAAGTGAATCCGGGTCTCCTAACTGTGAGGCAGCAACGCTACCCACTGCGCCACCGTGCCACCCAGTAAAAATATTAACATAGCAAAATAAAAAATAATCAACAAAATAAACAAGCTCAACAAAAAAAAACAGCAAACAGGGGTGGAGTCCTGCTTGAACCATCACCCATTGCTAGAACGTATTGTAGTAAAGTGTAACCATCATCACGGTCGCTCAATACTTAACACTGTTGCCCCACAGCCTAATAAGATTGGATTAAATTTTTGACCCAGTTACTGTCTAAGTAAAGTTTACATGTCCTTCAAGTGTCTGTGTGGGCTCTTCACCCACATGTTAGAGACTTGTGAGTTGGGCTACTTTATGACTCAAAATTTCCCTGGTGGATTCGCATACTGTCCAGATTTTCATTTTGTTAGGCATCCAACTCTTTAACCCCATAATTAAATTCAGTGGGTATAAAAAATAAATGGCTAGATGAACATTTAGCTATTGGCCGGTTAAGTGACTTACTCGGGGGTCCTGCAGTAAACTACTGTAAAAGGTGCTGGAGTTGTGATTTTGTGACTTTACGTTTTTCTGCTTAACAGTTATACATTTACAATTTGAAGGACAGTTATTAAGCTAATGCCTGAGTCCAAATGGATGCACAAATCAAAATGGTACATTTACTGATGTTTACTTTAAGAAGAAAATTACTTTTTTTTTAATCATAGTTCAAGTTCTTCACTAACTGCAATAAGCTGTTGCTAATAAAACAGAGTAAATCCAAATCAAACTATAGATATGTGATAGATAGATAGATAGATAGATAGATAGATAGATAGATAGATAGATAGATAGATAGATAGATAGATAGATAGATAGAATAAAAGAAAAGACAGAAAAGATCATAAAGTGTGGGGTCATTGAAGTGATATCCATATATTATGATGATGTTTTTAGAAACAAAAATAAGAAAAGTCTTCTTCAAATGGTCAGTTTATATAGGAAACTCAGAGAAAGAGACTGGTAACTGGAAATGACATCATCAGAGGCCTGTCCAACATTCATTCTTGCTGCAGAGGGAGATAGAAGAGAGGCAGTAGATGACAGCGTGAACCCCTGACTTGGACAGTAATTACTATAAACATGAGTGACAACAGATATATGTAAAAAACAGTAGATAGATAGATAGATAGATAGATAGATAGATAGATAGATAGATAGATAGATAGATAGAAAGAAAAACTGTTTTTTGTAATATTATGTCCAATTTTATTTTTATTGAGTAACATTTTAATGAGTTTGTTAAAGGTTGTCATTTTAGAACTGGTGAAGAAGATGTCATACTTTTTTAGGGTGCATTTCCTACATGTTTGCATGCATGCTGCCACAGAGAAAAAAATAATAATATTGTACTACCAAAAGAATAAGTATATGTCTAACTTTTTTGTCCAGAAAATCACTCCTGTCATTTGTCAACAACTGTAATTAACAAATTCTTCAAAAGAAGAACAAAACCAGGAAAAACACACATGTCAAAATCTGAAGTTTCAATCTGCAGATTTGAACCACCATTAAGTGCATGGCTCCAGCCTTTGAAGTATTACGTTGATGTCGTCACATGCAGCACATTCCCAGCACACCCCTAAATGCCAAAATTATCACAAATGTAAACAAAATACCATCAACACTATTGTACCCAAATGGAGCATTTTGGTTGCATGTTATGTAATAACTACTGTACTTAAAGAAAAACACCTGGAAGATTTAATTAAATGACAGATTTCAAATCTATAAAGAAAAGGCTATAATTCCCCTGAAAAAAATTTAAAGGAAGCAGGTCATAACAGCATATTTATGACGTCACCCAGTCAGGTGGTTTTGACTGCCATTTTATTTAAGGATGTACTGAACACTCAGTAATGCAGAACTTTGTTTAAAACAAAGAAATTACTTGTTGGCTAGAGGAATAGTTTCTCAAGAAAATTAATTTCTGGTGTTAGGTTTTCACATGTTTGCCTGCATTGTGATTATGAGCTGGCTTTGCCAATTTGTTGTGGTGGCTAACTATTGAACATTTTGACACCTTCGTCATTTGACTTCTCTCTTTTTTCAGTCAACCTAAAGTATTTCTACTACTCTTTTCCCAAATTCCAAATACAGTAAAGTGTCTTTCTAGCTGTCAAGAATCATTTGATGATTCAAAGAATGAAAGGCATCTTTCTGTCTGTTATAGAGTTCAGGGCATCCAACCTGTTACCCAGAACTGTGCCATCCATTCAGTTGACTTGCTAAGGCTGTTAAATCAGCTGTACATGGAGGCTAATGGGCATTGAAGATTACAGACTGGAGACCATTATGTTGATTGCATGTCACAGTGCAACTATTACAGCATAGTCCCACTAATATACTGAAGGACATTGATTGTCAAAAAGGTTTGGATTTTTTAGTTTGCAAATGGAAATTTTATTTTTTTTTACACTATAAATCAGCCTTTCATGAGCAATGCAACTTCTTGTATAGGTTATATCGTTCTGATTGTGAGTAGAGTCCCAAAGAATTATAAATGGTATTGCATGCATTTATACTCTGATAAATAAGGAGGATTTCGGGAATTTCTTTACATCATGGCATGATATGCTCGTAGAACCTGTTAGCTTACGATTCCACTGTCATAGTAATCACCAAAGCTAGGTTCCATTAAGTAACCCTGGCCTAATCTTGTCTGTTAACCAAACAATTTAAACAACTGACCTTGATTATCCTTTTAATTGGGGATAACTAAGGTGGCAATTATGTTTTAATACCTGATGATGGCATTTTTATTTACTGTGAACACCAAACAAAGGAACTTTCCTGTATTTACCGTTAGAACTCAAGGAAAACGTTGATGCAATTCACTGTGAAAAATAAACAAGACTGCAGCTATCTGCAAAGACTTTTTTACAACATTGAATTTTTCTAAGTTTATTATTTTATTTTTATTAACTCTTTGAGCGCTGAATATTTTTTTTCCAAAAAACACAGTTTTCTGAAAAGCAAACAAAGCAATGATTTCACACAAAAATCAACATAAAATATCTGTTGCTGCGTGCTGTGGTCGCCAGTTTGCAGGAATGCACAGCAGGCTGTCTTCACATCTTGGGATGAGGCGACAGCAGCAGTAGTCATGGTCGCAGTGTATTACGATCTGGTTTGTACCTCTTGTTAATGTAAGTGGGGAAGGGGTTCCTCCCAGGCAAACGTTGCAGTAGGCGCGTCAGCTACACAAACCTGTTGAGCAACATGATCTGATCAGATGTGGACTGATCAGCTGATGCTGGTACCTCACGGTCGTGTCGGTCACTTGTATCAAAACTGGAGTCTGACAAGTCAGAGTCCAATTCAGCAATAACATGCAAAGCGTCATCCATGGAGTAGTTTGCTTTATGCATTCGCCTTGATCTCTTGCCAGACATCAATGCCATTTTTGCCATTGTTTGCTCCTCACTACTCACACGAGCACAGGGAACCAAGGTCAGACCAACAAAGCTACCATTCCTTCTAGCAAAGAGAGCCCAATGAAAAAGTAACGGCAGGTTTGGTCACCGTTTGCAGTTGATTACCACCGTTAACCCCTACTTTTGACAAACGTTGACATCTGCCCTGAAAGAGTTAAGGTGGTCACAGATTTATACATAACATCGGCCGGGCCTCTTACAGTGTGTCTGACAAAATTCTTGAATTATGTTTTTAGTGTGCTGGACTTGTAAGTTCTTATGTACAGTATTTTTTCTCACAAAAGTTGCTAGCTTTCCAAAAATAAGACTAGCTCTTCATTACCTAGTTGGATTTTCCAGGACATTGATCCCAGTTTTAGTTCATCTGTTATTTCAGGCATCATAATGCACCAGTAAATTTCTGGATTATCTGGAAAAGGAGCCACCATGTCAGCTACGATACAGTTTATAAATCAGAATCTATTATACGTAAAATTAAAGGATTTTCACTTCTCTCTAATTATTGTGCTTTCTTTATGCATAAACAGAGTGAAATTTAAATACAGTGTAACTAAGCTGAATACTTGTGTGAGTGAGACAGGAAATCAGGCCTGCTCAGATCGATTTTTATTCTTGTCCAAAGTATGAGATTGGAATATGGTGCTGCCTAAATTGACTCAGTTTCTTAATTATGCTATGGTTAATTTATTCATGGTTTTTCTTGCTACTTTATCTAATACTGTACTTGTATGTGATAGTGCTTACCAAAAAAGGTACTATATGGAATAAAAAAACACTTGAAACTGTCTTGTATTATTTGTACACCATTGAGACCGAGTATGGGTGAAGATGCATACGGCTGTTTCATTTTGACTCTAAACACACTGTAGAGGTTTTCCCCTACTTTAAACCAATGCATTAGGCATTTTCTTTTTACTTTCCTCAGTGTGCAACTAGAGAGTTCATTTACTGACAGCTAACCAGAAGTCCTTATTTAACAGTATTAAAGGTCTGAATGTTTAAATATGTGGCCAGGCGGAACATGAGAGCACATCACAATTTCATACTACAAGTCTTCTGGTTTTTACATCTAGCAGTGATTCAAAACCACTCACCAACTGCATGTATCACAAAGACATGACTGGTTCGCTGCCTCACAGCTCTACAGTTCAGGTCTGAATCCCAGCTTAGGATCTACGTCTAGGTAGAGACAGCTCATTCTACATTTATTTTTCTCTGGGTGTTCTTTTTTTTACTTCTCTCATTCCAAGGTTTTAGGTTGATTGACAACTGTTCAATAACCCCAATTGAGTTAACGGTAAAGATCTGGCGCTCCTCTCCAGATTTGGTTCCTACTTCGCACAGTGATGCTACTATGATAGGTGACTATTCAATAGGCTAAATAATAAATTGATTATTGGACAAAGACATACCTGATTAATGCACTAATTCTGGAAAGGGGTACTCTAAAAAACACCATACTTCCCAGAACAGTTAGAGGTCTTTCAGACATAATTTGGTATCTGATAGCCCTCATCCCTCTATATCTCAATATTTTTAAAAAGTAAGATTATCCTGTAATAATATAGGAATGAAATGCAAAAAGAAATAGAGTTTAATGTGGGCTGTGCCTGTAAATCTTTTCATATAGGAATGAATACTCTTTATGTGATATCTACTTTACTTCACATTAGTAACAGGGCAGACAAAAATGTGAATGCAGCACAGCTGTCAGTGAGGCCTGCATTTACATGGATCAAAGATCCATAATGGTAGTGATCCAGCAACACAAACCAACTCGCCATGGACGCACCTCAACTGGTAAGTCCAATGTACCTACGAGGAATCCATCCATTCTTAAACCTTCTTTAATCAAATCCATCAGATTCTATTGTAGTAGCATCAAGCTCAAGGAAGGATCCAAACATGCATGCGGTGCCACTCCATCACACACTCCTACAGTCACTGTCCACTTAACTTAACTTATGCTTGTCTTTGGACTGTGGGAAAAAACTCAGTTCAGACACAGGAAGAACATGTAGGCTTCACACACAGAGTAAATTGGATGAAATCGAAACCCAGTCTTATGATTTCAAATAGTCAGTCAGTCAGCCTGCTATATCCTAACACCGGGTCACGGGGGTCTGCTGTAGCTAATCCCAGCCAGCACAGGGCACAAGGCAGGAACAAAACCTGGGCAGGGCACCAGCCCACCACATATTTCAAATAGTGTTCTTTATAAATAAAACAAAAATCATAACAAATAAATGTCATGTAAGGGTTTTCTCTGATTAATCTATTCACTATGCATGAAAAATTTTGTACTGGAAAGCTATCAAAAAACCAATATGTACATTTTGATCAAAAATGTCCAGTTCCGTCGGGTTATTTTGTCTGTGGCAACAAATGTCAAACCAAATGAGTAGGACAGTGTTTATGACAAATCCGATTTATTAATAGCATGCCTCACAAGGCTGCCTGCTGCTTCACCTACGCTGTGAACTTTAGGCCTTCAGAAAGATATGTCCTGTAAAACCCACACACGATTTGCTGGCCGTGTGCTGCAAGTCAAAACTGAGCTCTGCAGTTAGGCAGTTGCTCCCCCTGAAGGTGAGCTGGGCTAATAGCATTTCCTTCTTGGCACAGTGACCAGTCAAAGGAACAACCAGGGCACAACATAGCTCTGTAACAAGAGCAGTGTCCTCTTTAACTCGACAAAAACCGCAAGAAAAGCAACACTGCTTTAGGCTTGGCCAATGTGTTGCATCATTTCCTTGTGATATCTGAAAATACATTTCTTGGCAATGACAGGAAGAATTGAACTGTTGGAGATTAAATCTTTCTCTGCATATTTTATTTTGAAAGGTTTTTTCTTTTTATTTCACTTTTAAGGGGGGAGACGTTAATTATATTCACAAAAGAGAGACATATTTTGAAAAAGCGGAGAACAATGTGCAGCTGAATGAGAAATAAGGATAAACCATTGATGGGAAGGCAGCCAGAGAGGAAATCATACATTAAATAGATGTTTATCACGAAGCATTTGGTGTGGAGTTAACTTTGGCCTGTTGCCCATAGTCAAAACCTTTAAATCTTACAGTATTTCCAAATAAGAGTTTGGTAAGGAAGCCCTGCTGCTCAATTACGTACCAACTAGCTCAATTTGTGTCAGTCTGGATGCAAAGGAAATATCTTGGGTTCTGCTTTTAAATGCGTTCCAATTCTTAATTTTACAACTTCAAAGAGAATACTTCTTAGTTAAGCCTAATAATCTTCAGGGAAGCTGACAAATCCATTTACTAAGCCCATTTAACTATTCCACATTTGAAGAGAGCTAGAGCTTGTCCTGAGTGCATGCTTTCAGAGAGCGTAACTAACTCTGGACTCCAAGTTGATTGCAGGACACATTCAACCCCACATATACCCACCACTTCACTTAGACTCAAGAGCCTTAAATAATCCCAAATGAATATGGGCAGAACATGGAAAGTCTATACAGTGTCAAACATGTCAGACAAGGACTCAAGATTTTGGGTACCAGCCCAGCAATCCCTTTTGAATAATTCAACAAAAGTAATCAAAACGGCAATAGAAACAGCCTCAATCTTGCTTCTCTTTGTATACAGATAAAAACTTGCAGAACTTTGTCTCCAGAAAGAGTTGGGTCCCTAAATGAATGTCCCTCTTTCGCCATTGGATTGAATGTACAGGAAGTGTCCTGGAAGGGACCTTTGATCAGGAGTTTCAGAAGTCTTTTGTGGCCTGTCCTTTGGAGATGAAGGTAAAAACAAACAGAACCCCCTCTCATCCTGGGGTGGACTTGCTTACCCTTGGCAGAACCCAGAGGGTATTCTCTAAGCACACACATGTAACAATAGATATTGACTGTAGCTGTAGCTGTGCAACACCATGTTGCCCATTATATATTCAATAATATTGCATATCTTTAAATATCAAATATTGAAATAGTTTATTTGTTTTACCTTACATTTTATGGTACTGATTTTCCAATATGTGAACTTGTTGCCAAAAAATTCCAGACCCTTGGGTTAAAACCCCAGCTGTATCACTATATAACTGTGAGTTTTCACGTTCTCCCTGTGGACAAGTAGATTTTACACTGGATACTATGTGTTTTTTCCCATTTGAAAGATGTTTATGTACCAGTGAAAACTGGTCACATAAAATACAGTATGTCTAAGTGTGGGTGTATGTGTTGATATTCCCTGCAATGGATAGGCACCTTATCTTTGACTGATTCCAATTACTCTGTCATGATAAACAGCCCTGAACTGGATCAAACCCCTTTTAAAAATGTATGGGTGAATGTAGGTGTATTACCCCAGAAGAAACAGCTGCAAGGTGATAGGAACAAACCCCGGATGGAACGCTCACACACAAACACATACACTCACTCTTACCAGGCCAGTTTAGAGTTTCCTTTCAGCCTGACCGCCTCTCTGTGGGAGTACCTAGAGGAAACCCACACAAAGTGCTGCTTTTAATCACTTTTTTAAATCAGTAATCTGTTACCTTATTTCAATTTAGTGCAATCATCGTATGTCAAGAATCTGTTAAATTTACACCTCGTAGATCATTTATTTGACTGGCAAACTGAACTCAATAAGTTAGACCAGAGCAAACACATGGGGGACCTAACTGAGTATTCTTTGTTGATTTTTGTCTGTCACGTGATCCAAGATGTTTTTAGTGATCAGCAGCTCTTGTTTTCATTCTGGTTTGCTTAGCACAGCAGCAGAGCCTGCAGCAAATTACTTACCTGATTCAATGTCAGACTTTAAGTTCATACCTGGGCCACCTAGGCATTACTACGCTGAACAGCTAACTTTCACTGATGTGCAAGCAGGAGGACAACATCTAAGTTGGTTGCACTAATTGTGCTGAGGACATGGGTTAGAATGCACACAGAATCAGCCCAGAAACAGAAATCATGGGCCATTGATCAGAGAAAACATAAATGTTTTATTGCAAAGGTATTTAAAAATAGTTGGATAAAAATAAGCTACAGAAAAATTTCTAAGGCAAAACCATCTAAAATTATAGAAGGCACAAGAACACAGCTAATGGCTGTCATTCAATCAAAAAAAAACACAATGCTCAAGCTATCATGCTACCATATCATTTGGGTGACCGATTCATCACATGGCTGCATTGTCAGCGCTGCATGGCATCACAACTAGATAGGATAAGCTCATATATCCAGGATTGTGGACATATTGTCACCTGGCCCAGTCTCTCAATGCCCATTCTTTAATTACTTGTGAAAGTTATTATGGATACATTTTTCAGCATTATTTCTGACTATGTACTCCTGTGCAATTCTCATTTCCCTTCCCTGTGGTTAGCACTAAAATGATTTTATACCAATTATAGAGCTGACATTTCTTCAGAATTTTTTTTTATATCTTTGTTTATTTACTCAGGAGATCTGTTATGCTTCGTATGCTTTCTAATTTAGGCATGAAATTCCCCATCATAGTACAAAACACATTTTTTAAACAGCCGTAAAGGTGCAGTCTTAAAGTATATAAATTAGAGTTAGTAGAACATCTATGCCTGTCTTGGAGCTGACCATGGACATGCCCCCTGGGGTCGCTGTGGACCACATCATAGTTACTGGACACCCCCCTCCCCTCAGGTGGAAGGCAGTTTCGAGTGTGGTTCAATAGGCCAGGGCAGGTTCATCTCCAGGATTACATGGGGTTCGGTGCCATGTTTATAAGTATGCACCAGGGGTTTTAAAGTTATTATGGAATTTTAAGAGGGTAGTTTGGTAGTGGCAGTTTATATCCCGGGTAGACTGATCAGCTTGCTAAAATTTAGAAAGAAAACTCTTCTTTAGTGTGGTTGTACAGATGTTAATTAAGTACTTAGGGTTTAAAAAATGGAGAAATACTTTGGTCCAGAAAGCTGTCGTTCTGGGATTTTCAGATTGCAAGGAACATGCTGTACAAGTATGATTAAGCACCAGATTCAGTCAGCTAGAAGGAAGGAGAAAGATTTGCATGTTGTGCTCCTGGATCTAGGAAATGCATTTGGATCTGAATATCTTATGGTTGGCTTTGGAGTACCTTAAGGTCTCATCCTGTATTCAGACCTTAATTAAACTATACTTTGAGGATATTAAACTGTGTTTTTCTGTAAATACCTATACAACTGAATGGCAAGGTGAGGTATTATGGCTGGTGTGGAAAGCTCAAACCCGACACACACAGGCAGACTTGTAACATCTTAAAACACACATGTTTATTTACACTACACCAGAACACAGTGCACCAATCACCATTAAATAGTCCTGTCCAACTCCTCCCAGGCAAGCTCCATCCTCTTCCACCCGACTCCGGCTCCAGGAATGCAGTGAGGCAGCCTCTTTTATATCTTCCCTGGATGTGCTCCAGGTGCTTGATGACGAACTTCCCCCTTGCACCCAGAAGCACCCAGGTGGGGTGGAAGCGCTGCCTTCCAGGGCTCCACAAGTATCCGGGTGACCCCTGGCAGTGACCTCAGGCCCTAACCGGGTTGAGCTTCCAAGATCTGCTACCATGGCCCCGACACAGACGAGGGCGGCTGCCCTCTGGTGGCCCAGGGAAGGTATTGCTCCTTTCCCGGACCCTCCAGGTGTCCCAGCAGGGCAGGACCCCTGGCCATCTGGCACACCGGTTACAAGATTTCTTGACTACTTTTTACAATGGCAATGGATGTTATAATCAGGGTATCTAGATAGATACTGAGATGGGCAAGGATTAAACTGAAGCCTTGTAAATCAGGTAGCATCTAAACTGGGTAAAGTAACTCAGAGACACTTCTCTCTGGATTATAAAATGATTCCATCAGTCTTGGAGGAGCCAGTTAAAAGGCTTGGCAGGTGGTATTGTGAAGCAGCAAGTGATAAGAACCATGTGGAGGAAATCCAACACCAGAGAGCTGATGGACTGAAATGGATTGATGGTCCTATCTGCCTGGAAAGCTCAAGTTGTGGTGCTTGGAGTTTGGTCTCTTCCCTCGTGTGCTATGACCATTATCAGTTAATGAAATTACAAGGGTTGAGAAGTTGGAAAAAATGGCTCAGGTGTGTGGCTCTGTATGGAAAGAGGTTGCTGCAATTGTAGTCTGAGAAGTTCAAGCGTGTAAAGGCCAAAGTACAGCTGACCATGGCCAGGTCAAAGGATCGCGTGATAAGTAAAACCACTCAGCTCATAAATGCAGGTAGTAGATGGAACCCAAAGGAGGCAGTTCAGTAGCCAGAAGCAACTCTAAAGTAGAGGGAAATTACTGGTGATGTCCATGCTAGATACACAGGGTTACGGCTGCTTGCTCAATGCTGTTATGATGCAGGGCTCACGTGAATCTCAAAATAAAAAGGTTTCAACTCCAAAAAATGCAAATTTCCAATGTGTCCTAGAAATATAAAGTAAGTTTGTTCCTATAACTCAAGAAGCAAGCACACATGCAGCTATGTGTACCTCCATTTTTTTTCATTGCTCAAGATAATTTCTTGCTTATTTATTTATTTATTTAGTCTTTTTGTTGTTGTTTAAATGTAAGCTTTCATATTTTGTTATTAATTGTGATTTTTGTTCTGCTTTATTTTTATGGAACATTGTAACTTTCTTTGATATTGCATTGTTTATTAATTTTGCTGTTTTATGCTTTTTTGTTGTCTATTCTGTCTCCTTTATGTGGAGCCCAAGGAGGTGGGGCCACCTGATGATGCAGCTATGGAATGGCCTCAGCTATATAAAACGCAAACTTGCTGATCAAATGATCAGCGTTGGCATCATGCTTTGCTTTGGATTCCTGTTTCTGTGATTTTTTGCTACATTTGGATTTACTGGATTTGATCCCTGGCACTTGTAGTGGTCTGTGTATTGCATTATTCTGTGCTTTTGTTTTTGCTCCTGATTTCATAGTATCAGTTCATCAACTGTGCCTCATCCCTATTTAAGGTTTACCTTTATATTTTTCATTTTCCCTGATCTCTTACTATTGTTCTATTTGCATTTTTGTATTTATGATTTTACCCCAGTTCCTCATGTTCCTTGTTATTCTGATTTGTCAAGGGACAGAGTCCCCATCAGAATCAGCCCCCTTATGTTCAGCAATCACTTGAATGGATTATAAAAGACTGCAGACACCATATTCTTATTGCTGTGGCATTAAAGCACGATTTTGCTGCCGTATGTTTGGCCCCTGTTCTGCTCTTCCTTTTTCTTTAGGTTAAGTATTTTTTTCTTTTCATTCTGGCATATTTTGAAATATTTTGTAATAGTTCTGATGGGTTTGTCTCTTTGTTAATGCTTCTTAGGTTTTGAATTTTGACTTTTGCTTTGGGAATTTGTCTTTGGATCTCTCCTCTCATACTGGTAAATGTTGTAGTTAGTCTTGATGTAGTTAGTCTTGTTTCATGCAACTAACTGCTTAACTACTTACTTAACTTAACTACTTCTTAACTACTTTAATTAATCCTTTGTTATTTGTAAATTTCTTCTGGGTTCTTTTCTTATTACCATTACATTAGGAGGTTTTTCTTTACATAGAGAACCATAGACACTTGGAATAAGCTACCAAGTAGCGTGGTATAGAGTAGAACTTTAGGGACTTTTAAAACTAGACTTGATGTTATTTTTTATAAGAATTAAATGGATAGGATTGGCGAGCTTTGTTGGGATAAGTGGCCTGTTCTCCTCTACATTGTTCTAATGTTTTAATGGATGGGTGTAGAATGCTGTCGAGCTCACAAGAATACAGAACAAAGACACAAAAGCACAATGCACTAAAATAAACATACAGACATATATGGGCATTTATTTATTTATCAATTGTCTCTATTAGTTTTACAAATATTGTTTGGTACTAGATGTGTTCCGATTGTTGTAGACTTCTTATAATCAGCCCTCTTGACTACGGAAGCTCGGAACCGCACAGTGAAAAAAAATTATGCGATAACCCTTATCTCGTACGTATGTGAAAATATATCGTACGTACAAGATACTTTCACGTATACGTACGAGATGTTTTCACGGAGCACCTGAGGAGATATGGTGTTTTGTTTCTTCCTGGGAAACAATTTGGTGCGTACAACTTACTGTCTCGTGCCTTCCACTTACCATAGCCTGCGCACCAGGTTCTTTAAAGTCACACCTGCCAATATTGCGTGCGCGCCGCATACTTTCAGATGAGCACCAAATGCCGTTGCGTGCTACTGTACATCATTTTCTGGAAACAGGACATATCACTGAACATTCTGATGTTTTCCTCACACAGTTACAGTCCACAGAAATGAATATTGGCAAGTTTATAAAGGCAGGCTATGCATTCAAGCCCAGATCGTTAAATCCGCGAGGCAGCACCACTAACCAATGCACTAATTTATAGTAAAAGGAAATTACATTAGTTAGCCATTTACTATTCATAATTCATATTTCACATATTTAATGCGTGTGAAGTTTACCCAGTTCAATGCGGGTTCACTAATTTAATTCTCTGATAAACAGTGCCGGATTTAGACTTGATAAGGCCCTAAACTATTTGAGACATGGGGCCCTTTATAAGTATACTGTATATGACAATTGCTCACTCGGACAATTTGTTTTGGGGGCCCCCAAGAAGGTGGGGGCCCTAAGCTATAGCTTGTGCAGCTTATATGTAAATCCTGCACTGCTGATAAACCTGGCACACTCGATCGCATATCTGAACTAATGAACTGTGTGATTTAACGTGCATCTAAAGAGTTAAATCCAAATCGGGCCACTGTAACTCCTGTCGTTTTCAGAAAAGAAATGTACCCTTGCTAAAAAGCCAAACTTGAATATTCTAGTGAAATCCACTGGCAAACCTGGCACACTGGGTCACCCGTTGCATTGTGCAAAACGAACTGCGATTTATACAGCAGAGATCTAAATTGTGCTGCAGCGGATTTTTATTGTCACGTATTTGACAAGATGGATCCCTAAGTTAAATGGCAGGTAATACTTCCTTAGCCCAAACGTAAGGAAATTAATTGACTAACTTGCCCTGTTATCGGTGATGCGAAGAAGACACTTTCTTTCAGTTGACTGTGATATATAATATGCGCTCTAAAGAGTGAAATCGATTTGGATCTCTTTAATTTATATTTAATTATATATATATATATATATATATATATATTGTAAAAGAAAGCCACAGACAGTATAAAGTTTTGGGGTTTTTCCGGCCCCGTATATTGCGGACACCCCACAATAATCAAAAAAACCAGGTCAAAGATATAAACAAAATAGTTCATATGCACGACGCCGTTCAGAGGCGTCGGCGACCATTTTATAGAGGAGGAGCCGGAAATGGAGGAATGCTGGGAAGGAACTGTGAGGGAGGATGGGACTGCTGACGTCAAGGAAGATGACGGAGGAAGGGCGGAAGTGGACGTACTGCGGGAAGGTTACAATGGCGGAGCGTCTTTTTTCCTGGAAGACAAAGGAGAAAGGTTAGTACCCCGCCACTCCCTACCGGCGAACGTCTTTCGAAGCGGTGCAAGGTCCGTCCGCGGCCTCCTACTCGCACATGAAAGACCGCCAGGTCGGGCAGACCTAACCGAGAAGTCGTGGATGCGAGAGAGGGCATAGGCATTGGCGTGAAGGCCGCCCCGGCGATAAGTGACCGCGAACTTATAGGGCTGCAAGTCCAGAAACCACCTGGTGACCCACGGATTCGACTCTTTGTGGAGGGACATCCACTGAAGCGCAGCGTGATCAGTCACCAGAGTGAATTCGCGACCAACAGGTAATACCGGAGATAAGTCACGGCCCACTTAATGGCCAGAGCTTCCCTCTCCACTGCCGCGTACCAGCTCTCTCGGTCCAGCAGTTTCCAGCTCAGGTACATTACGGGGTGTTCAACACCTTCGACGCTTTGGCTCAACACGGCGCCCAGGCCGGTGTCCAAAGCATCGGTCTGGAGGATAAAAGGCAACCCAAAATCAGGGGTCCTTAATACAGGTGCCGACGTTAGGGCCCTTTTAAGGTCATTGAATGCGTGTTCCGCCATGTCGTTCCATACCACTTGTAAGGGAGCGCCTTTCTTTGTTAGGTTAGTCAAGGGTGCTGCCCTTTCGGAGAAACGGGGTACGAACCGGCGGTAGTACCCCGCCAGCCCCAAGAAAGCCTGCACCTGTCTCTTGGTATTCGGACGGGCCATTCCAGGATGTCTTTAACTTTGGAGCATTGGGGTCTCACCTGTCCTCGCCCCACCAGGTAGCCTAAATACTTGGCCTCCATTAAGCCAAAGAAACATTTACGGGGGTTAATGTGGAGGCCGGCCTTAGCCAGTGTCGCGAGGACAGCAGAGACCTGCAATAGATGTTCCTAACAGGTGCCGGAATAGGTGACAATGTCATCCAGGTAGGCGGCACTATAGGACTGGTGGGGCTTCAGCACTCTATCCACCAGACGCTGAAATGTCGGTGGGGCCCCGTGCAGCCCAAATGGGAGGACCTTGTATTGCCAATGTCCGCTAGGGGTGCTAAAGGCTGTTTTCTCTTTTGCAGAAGCCGTTAAAGGAATTTGCCAATACCCTTTTGTCATGTCAAGGGTAGTCAAGTACCGAGCCGCACCCAGCCGCTCGAGCAGGTCGTCAATGCGGGGCATCGGGTAGGCGTCGAACTTGGAGACCTGGTTTAGACGTCTAAAGTCGTTGCAGAATCTCCAGGAGCCATCCGGCTTGGAATCGAGGACGATAGGACTGGACCAAGGACTATGGCTTTCCTCTATAATGTCCATATCCAGCATCTGCTGCACCTCCAGTTCCACTTCGGCACGTTTGGCCTCCAGGAGTCTATAGGGCCTCTCCCGAACGACTACTCCGGGGTCCGTGACTATGTCGTGCGCAATCAGCGAGGTCCGACCTGGTGCCTCGCTCACTACATCGGGGATGGCGTGGATAGCCTGGGTTATCTCCCGCCGCTGTACGGGTGTCAGCTCGTCACCGAAGTTAAGGGCAAATGTGCTAGCGAACAGGGAGAGGGATCTACTAGTGTCGGGAGACTCCTCCCGGTCCTTCCAGGGTTTTAATAAATTAACGTGGTAGATCCTCTCACTCGGTCGACGATTCGGTTGTTTAACTAAATAGTCGACGAGCCCCTTTCGTTCCTTAACCTCGTATGGCCCTTGCCAATGAGCTAGTAGCTTTGAATGGGAGGTAGGGACGAGTACCATTACTCGATCCCCTGGGCGGAACTCCCGGAGGACGGAGTTGCGGTTGTAACATCGGGCCTGCGCTGCTTGTGCACGGGTCACGTGGTCCTTTAGGATGGGCCTGATTTTAGCGAGCCTGTCGCGCAGTTGCGCCACATACTCCAATATATTGGAGGAGGGATGGGCCTCAGCCTCCCAGCTCTCTTTTAGTATGTCCAAAAGTCCCCGGGGTTGTCGCCCGTACTATAGCTCAAAAGGGGAGAAGCCTGTAGAGGCCTGGGGCACCTCCCGGTAGGCAAAAACCACGAGCGGCAGGAGCTGGTCCCAATTCCTGCCATCGGCGCTGACCACCTTGCGAAGCATCTGTTTAAGCGTCTGGTTAAAACATTCTACCAGCCCGTCTGTTTGGGGGTGGTAGACAGACGTCTTCAGGTGCTTTATTCGCAGTAATTTGGCAACCTCCTTGAACATATGTGAGGTGAAAGGAGTACCCTGGTCCGTGAGGACTTCCTTGGGGATCCCCACTCTTGAAAATAGGTGGACTAATTCCTGTGCGATACATTTTGTATTAGCGGAGCGCAGGGGAACCGCCTCTGGGTATCGGGTTGCATAATCTACCATGACCAATATATACTTGTGGCCACGGTTTGAGGGTTCCAGGGGACCTACCAGGTCTACCGCTATTCGGTCAAAAGGGATGTCTTTCAGGGGAATCGGGACGAGAGGAGCACGATCCTTCCTAGGAATCTGGCAAGTCTGGCACTCCGGACAGGATTGACAGAAACGCCGGACCTCCTCGTTGATCCCGGGCCAGTAAAAGCGGAGCTTGATTCTCTCCAGTGTCTTCTCGGCCCCGAGGTGGGCGCCTAGGAGGTGGGCGTGAGCCAGCTCGCATACCTCCCGCCGGAAGGTACGCGGCACTAACAACAGTTTCTGCACCTCCCCCTCGTGGGTTGTGCCCCGATACAACAGATCATTCTCCAGTACAAAGAAGGGCTCGCGTGGCATGGAACCGTCAGCTTGTGAGCTGCCTGGAAGAACAATCGTATTCCGGGTAAACCGCAGGGAATCGTCATTCCACTGCTCCCTTTTAAACGAGGCAGGCGTGGACCAAAATTGGTGGTCCAAATTACTTAGTGGGACTTGTGAGCGGTTTGGGGGAAGGGTTCCCTGGCTCGTCCCTTCTCCGGCGGATACTTCCGGGTCAGAGTCCGTCGCCTGAAAAACCTCCCCCGATGTGCCTGCGCCATTTTGGCTTGCCTCAGAGCATGGCGTGGAGACAAGATATTTTCATGTACGTACGAGATAAGGGTTATCCCATAATTTTTTTCACTGTGCGGTTCAGAGCTTCCGTACAGAGCTTCAGTAGGCTAGAGATTGTTTTCATTTAAACCATAGTCGTGTCGATGTAGCCTCACTTTATAGATTTTAAATGAAACATAATAATATATGTCATACCTATTATGCAATTTAATGGTCAATTAAACTTTCAGATGCCCATAGGACTCTGTAATTACGTTTGTGTCTCCTAGTGCAGACAGACTCTCCTGACACCTAAAGCTTCCAAGCTTTGTATTATAATCATCTGTTAAGTGTGAGTTTTCTTATTTACTTAGTAAATCAGTTTATTGTAACATCCTTTAATGTCTCTCTTAAGTTTCTACCTTTGCCCTTCAGTGATCTAACAGCTCTACGTTTTAATGAAGTGGGGATCTAACAACTGTACATTTTAATGAAGTGGGTGTAGTGGGAAAATACTGAGCTCCAAACCACAAGGCTGCCACTTCAATTTCCACTCCAGCCCACTGTGTGGCTCGGAGCAAGTCACATTAACCTTTACTGCATTCCATCTGTAAAAACAAACAAAAAAAACATTAATAGTTTATACTCGTATCACAAAAACCCTCTTGTTCACTACACAAGGATGCTACATAAAATGAAGGCTGTTGGTTTGTTAGTTCCCTACTTACAGTAGTTCACAGTCTCACCAACAAATTGTCCTGCCTCTTACTTCGGTCACTCGTCAGTACTTGCTTTTCACTTGGTAGCAGCACCAACCAATGTGGCCACTCGCACTCAAACATTCAAACTGTGCTCCTCTGTAGATGAAAAAATACTTTTCATTTTAAGATTAGATTAGATTACATTAAATGCATTTTATTAATCCCATGGGGAAAATTCAAATGCACACAGTAGCAGAAACATAAAAAACAGGAATACAGATTCACATAAATAAATAAATGAATAAATAAATACACTTAACAAGTGCATTGGGTGGCAGGCAGCTGAAGAGCTCACAAAGTAATAATTCCATGCCAGACCAGGGGGTGGCAGAGTGCACTGATCCTTCCTCATTTTCATCGGCAGACCGACCATGGGAAATTTTGCCTGGACTTGGTGACATCACATCCAGTTCTGGGACCCGATGAAATCACTTCCCCTGCCCGGCTTTAAAACCGTCATGTTTGCCTATCTCTACTGTGTTGGACTGAAGTCTGGTAAGACTTGTACCATTTTGAACCACAAACGTCCGTTTTGGCAGCCTATCTCAAGTATACGGATGGCAGCCCCCAAACGTTTCTCTATGTTGTGTGGAATCCTTTGACACAGTGTAAAGTGACATTTACATCATATGAACAGGTTAATACTCAATATTAATAAAACAATAGGTTGGGCACTAGAAAATACATATTAAAAAGACATGTCACCATCCTCTACCTGACAGTCTACAGGAGAAATTAAAAAGCTAATAGGATATTGAGTGAGCTAATGACTACAAATTTGCCTAAATTCTATAGAGCTCTTGTGGAATATTATGTACAGTTTTAGCCTAAATATTACAAGGAGGAAATAGCAGCACTAGTCCAAAGAATCCTGAGAAGTTTCTAGGTTTATCCCTGGAGTGAAACATATCACAGTGGCAGACACAGGGGATGTTGCTTGACATTGCTATTGGGACATTATCAGCCAATAAAATAATCCAGTGGCATCACTATGGTTGGTGTCACCCAGTACGATAACCAAAACCAGATTAAGACCCCTGGGTGACTTGGGGAAATAGAGCTCCTTAACAGAGATTTACTTATATTTTAAACAATGCAGTTTGCAGACATCTGGCTGTTTAATATAGCACAGTAAGTCCCATCATTAATGGTATGGGGTGTCACAGTAGAGGTTCTGATCCACCTTTTGAACCCTCAGGTACCACTTCAAACACCAAGTAAAAATCCAAATGTTATTTTTATTTGAACAAAACAGTGCACAAAGCACGCTCCACTCCACAATACTCATAAATCAATAAACACTAGAATACTCAATCCTCCTCTCCCTGACACTTCGCTACCCTTCCTCCCAGCTCAGCTCAGTGTCTGGGCTTTCCCAGCTTCCTTTTATACCCCCTGACCCGGGTCAGGGTAAAAGTCACTCTCTTCAACCTGTCAGTACGTCATCAGACCAGGGGCCTCATGTATAAACGGTGCGTACGCACAGAAATGTTGCATAAGAACTTTTCCACGTTCAAATCGCGATGTATAAAACCTACACTTGGCGTAAAGCCACGCACTTTTCCACGGTACCTCATACCTTGTCGTACGCAAGTTCTCCGCTCGGTTTTGCAGACTGGTGGCACCCAGCGTCAAAGCAATGGTACTGTTCCTGTGTGGTTACTCATTATTTTCCTGACGCGGCTTTATAAATACACTGAAACTAACCGCATATTGTTTATTAGTGTAACGCATCTGATTGTAATTAACTTGTAACAATATAATGGTCCAGGGAACAGCCATAGTATTCCAAATACCATAACTGCTTTAGTGTTGTTACTCTCACTTCTCCTTCTTCTTCTTCTTCTTCTTTCAGCTCCTCCCGTTAGGAGTTGCCACAGCAGATCATCTTTTTCCATATTACTCTCACTACACCACTCGGAGTATTTATATCACTGTATCTGAGTGTGAATTATAGCAGCAGCTGATCAGAAAGAGAATTATCGGTATACAGTTTCATGGACACGCTGTCTCAGCCACTGCAAAACGTTTTAAAGTCTTTCCTGTACAGACCTCGTGGTTCAGAAACAGTTTCATCCTAAGAACTTTAAATGCACTCAATCAATTGCACCTTGTAGAACGGTTTGTACTTATAAGTACAATCACCCTACTGTAAACTTGCACTATAGTTATAATATCGCACAACCTGAGCCACTTTATAAAGCGCGTATTTACATATCATGACGATATCATTTTTAAGGTGAAATGCAGCAAAATATGTTTATTAAATTATACAGATAAAACTTTAACTTCATTTAAATAATCTATATTCTTCACTGGGAGTGTCATGAAGGATAGAATAATTAAACATGTACTACGAAGATATTTCAATGTTCCTTAAACGTTTTGAAGAATCGGCGCTAAGCTTACAGATGGCTTAACTTCTATTACAGAGCTGATTGTGTGGCGATTGGTTACTTGGGGAAAGAAAAGCACTGACTGCAGTGATGGCTACGCCAATATATATTGAATATAAAACAGAAAGAGAAAATAACAACACAGCTAAAAACGCAGCGACAAATTTCGGCAAAAGAAATGCTTGTGTCATGAGCACGAGGCGGCTATGCAGTGTCTGCAACGGACGTGGCCATCCACCGTGCATAAGTTACCTTACTGACATTGGCGGCGAAGGAGCCACCGATTCTTCCTCTGCCCAGTGCCACCACAAGCCTAGAGCCGCCCCTGAGTACTGCTGCAATAAATTATTTCATCGAAGTGAAACACATGTTTAATAACGTGCTTTAACTCCTATCATCATGAAAATGATATCACGTATACATCTCAGTATTTTAGTTATTCAGAGAGCTGTAATATCACGAATGTAATGGATTCTGTGTCCAGTTGGAGGAAGAGAGCCGGTTTAAGAAGCAAGTAGTGATTCACACACATAGGCCATAGAAGATCAAATACAAAACAAAGCATTTAACGTGCTACTTTAATTACGATGTGATTTGAAAAACTGGTTAATTAAACGATTTTAAGATGAAGTTTATGATGTTCTACTTTAATGACAAAATAAACTACGTGATTAAAGTGGAAATGTCGAGATTGAAGTTGACATTTCGTGCTTTTTCGCCACTGTGTGCCTTTTTTTCTCTGTAACCTAATAAGCTTTCATATGACACTCAGACAGTGGGCTACAACTCAGCTTTTCAGGCGACTTTGATATGTGATTTCTTTTTTATTTCCGGCACTGTGCGATTTTGTGAATGTGAGCTTTCAAGTTTCTCCAACACACTATGTCACTCGATCAACTTCCTTTTGTTGATTATACCACGGTTTATTTGAACAAATAGTATGTTTTTCCTTTGCCTCCACTTGGTATTCGCTGAAATTCTTATATTTTCCCCCGTTCTTTTTCCATTGTCTTTTCACAGAAGGCTGAGCTTAAGGGCGATTTATATTGATTTGCATATTCAAAGAGGCGTAATTCTGGGAGGAGTTGGGGCGTTACATAAAGCACGTGCACGAGGGTTACTTTTCACGCTGATCGGGATTTATGTAGCAGAAGAACATGGAAGTTGGAGTACGCACAGATTCCTGCATCTGGATTTTTCTGTGCGTAAGCACATTTCGGCTTTTGTGCTTACGCCATGTTATAGTGCAAGTTCTACACACGGCGTTATACTTGAGGCCCCAGGTCATAGGGCCCATAAGAGTTCACGAGCCCCCCTACAGCGACTCCCTGTGGTTCCCAAGGTATCCAGCAGGGCTGTGTATAAAACCTACAAAGACCATGAGGCCCTGCTGGAACTCAGGGCACGTTCATGCTGACGGGAGAGCTCCTCCTGGCGGCCAGTGGATGAGGGCCGGAAAGTCTTGCCGGATATTCATCACAGGGGACACTTGATCATTAATTTCATCGAGCTCCACCTTTCTGAATTCGACCCACAAGCACTCGGCCATTTCATCGAGCCTATAACACTGCACAAATATACTTGTTCATAAAATAAATTTAACACACCTTTTGTCAAAGATTCCAGGAAATATATGTGGACCAACATGATTTACAGTAATTATTTCGACTGCCCATTAAACACCATCTACAAATTAAACAGTTCATCTATTGCACAGGATAGTTCAACCCATCCAGTGCAACAGATGCAATAGTGTGTTAACTTTGATAGTGAATTGTTCCTGCATTGGGCCAAGCAATGGTCCAATGAAATTAAAATGAGGTCTTCTATCTGAGTTATTGATCAGGTTTAATGGCACCTATCACTGTATACATTTTTTAAATATTGGTCCTTAATTTTATTCTTTTTAAGTTTTGGATCTTCATTTTTACTATACAAATAAATCACAAATCCCAGCCATCAAAACATATGACCTCAATTAACGTGTTCCTCCTAAAAACTTCATTAGGACTTATCACTAATGGGATGCAATTAATCCATGTTTTCAATGATCACACAGTGCATGAAATGCAAAGCAGGCAAGTCCTCTTTAAATGGCTTCGGCTCAAGGTCAAGGACTTGAAAAATGTTATTGCTGTGCACATACAAGCAAATATACCTAGTTGTGGATTCTTTCAAATTTTAGTTTAACTTGTGAGAAGAAAAAAGTTGCAGTGTATCCCTTTAGATATAATTAAAGATGGACATTTTGAAATTGCACTTTAATAATGTTTAGAAAAGAAGTGTAAGGTGCAGCACCCTACAAGATGCCTCCCAATGGGATGGACCTGATTGTGCTGTAAGTAACCAGTCAGGAAACAGCCACCTTGAAAGAAGATCTGTGACCCTGGCAAAGCTCTGTTTAGCAATCCACTTTCATCATCTGCCAGGCTGTATAACAACCCCATAGCCACAGTCCGCTGTCTCTCAACCAAATGAAGAAGTCATGTTGACAGAGGCTCACTGACAGCTGCAGCTGTGCTAACCTGAAGGTCTTTTTCCCTTTGCTCGAAATAATAATTCATTAAAAGGGGATTTCCTTCCAGGGACAATAACCCCTTGAATTCTCACTGCCTGTTTCTTTTGCAATTTAAAATTTGAAAGAGTTTAATCTTTTCATCGTAATGACACATAATAGAAGAATTTAAAATTATGATGTCAATATATAAGACTGATGCCACCTGTTACTTTCGTACAGTATACTTTCCTTAGAAAATTCATATTGAAACAGAAGAAATCTGGCTAAGAGTAACATTTTCCCAATTGTTCAAATATGCGCTTCAGTGGTGGTACAGAGGGTAGCACTGCTACTGCACTGGTTCAAATCCAGAAACCAACTGTTCAGTTTAGCTGTTCTCCACATACCGTATGTACATAAGCCTTGTGCAAAAACTTCAGTTTTCTTTCCAAATCCTCAAAGTTATGCAGGTTAGGTTAATTAGCAATTCCATTTCAGACTGAGTTTGTATTGGAAATACAATGGATGGGCGCCCTGTCCAGAAGTGTTTCTATCCTAGTACTCAGAGCTGCTGCTCTAGGCCTGCAGAACCTTGAAATGGATTAAGAAATTTTTATGGTGAAAAAAATGTCCATAGTAAACTGTAGATGTTTGGAGGAATTTCACAAGAAATGTTGTTAAAAGGAGCACCAACATGACATCCAGTCCTCAACCCAATATTAGCCAGGGCATACAGTATCAGAAGAATAAGTAAGTTATGAGAGACAATATGTCTCTGCAGATTATGGTGAGTGCCAAAAGACCAGGGGCCTCATGCATAATGGGGTACGTAGAATTCATACTAAAACATTGCATACGGACAAAAGCAGAAATGTGCGTACGCACAAAAAAATCCAGATGCATAAATCTGTGTGAATTGCAATTTCCACGTTCTTCCGCTACATAAATCCTGGTCAGCGTGAAAAGTAACGCACATGCACGTGCCTGCTGACACTCCCCAACTCCTCCCAGAATTACGCCTCTTTGAATATGCAGCTCAATATAAATAGCCCATAAGCTCAGCGTTCTGTGAAAAGGCAATGGCAAAAGCACGGGGGAAAATAGAAGAATTTCAGCGAATACCAATTGGAAGCAAGGAAAAACGTGCTATTTGTTGGTTAAAACAGTGCTATAAACAACAAAAGGAAGTTGATCGAGTGACATAGAGTGTCGGAGAAACTCGAAAGCTCAAGTTCACAAAGCCGTACAGTGCCCGAAATAAAAAAGAATTTGTCAGATATCAAAGTCGCTATGAAAAGGCGAGTCATAGCCCACCATCTGAATGTCATATGGAAGCTTAATAGGGTACAGAAAAAAGAATAAAAAATAGGGACACAGTGGGAAAAAAGATCGAAATGTCAACTTTAATCTCAAAATTTCCATTTTAATACTGAGATGTATACTTGATATCATTTCAGTATTCATATCATATCAATTAAACCATGTATTAAACATGGGAACAGGGTGGTGCAGTGATAGTGACGAACTGGCGCCGCATCCAGAGATTTTTCCTTTGTCCTGCGTGACCTTTGATGAAATAATTTATTGCAGCAGTACTGTCTCTTTCAAATGTACTAACACCCAATTCCTGTCCTACCTTTTCTTTCTCCAAGTATTCAATTGCCACACAATCAACTCAGTAATAGATGTTAAGCCATCTGTAAGCTTAGAACACAGATTCTTCAAAACTTTTAAGGAACATTGAAATATCTTTGTGGTACATGTTTAATTATTCTATCCATCAATTCTTCCAGTGTCGCGCCAGCCCTAACAAGAATACAGTGCAAGGCAGGAACAATCCCTGAATGGGGCGCCAGCTCCTTGCTAGCGCTGCAACACCGTGTCCTCACATGTTTAATTATTAAAAATATAGATTATTTAAATGATATTAACATTTTATCTGTATAATGTAATAAACATATTTTCTGGCATTTCATCTTAAAATGATATCATCATCATATGTAAATACGCGCTTTATAAAGTGGCACAGGTTGTGCAATATTATAACTGTATCACAAGTTTACAGTGAGGTAATTGTACTTATAAGTACAAGCAGTTCTACAAGGAGCACTTGATGGACTGATTGATTGCATTTATAGTTCTTGGGATGAAACTGTTTGTAAACTGCGAGGTCATTGCAGGAAAGGCTCTGAAGCATTTGCCGTGTGAGAGCAGTTCAATAGACAGCATGGCTGAGGCAGTGTGTGCTTGATGCTGTATACCGATAATTCTCTTTCTAATCAGCTGCTGTAGAGCTGTGATTCCACACTCAGATACAGTGATATAAATACTCAGAGTGGTGCTATGAGAGTAATATGGAAAAAGATGATCCGATGTGGCAACCCCTAACGGGAGCAGCTGTAATAGGAACAAGAAGGTGCAGTGAGAATAAAAACGCTCAAGCAGCTATGGTATTTGGAATAGTTTGGCCATTCTGTGGAGCATTATATTGTTACAGGTTAATTACAATCAGATGCCTTAAACTAATAAACAATATTTGATTAATTGTATAAGTGTATATGATAAAGCCGTGCCATGGATGTGGATCTAAAAAGAAAGGGAAACCACACTGGAACAAAAGCACTGCTTTAACGCTGGGTGTCACCAGTTTGCAAAACCAAGTGGAGAACTTGCATATGCCAGGGTTTGAACTAGCATGAAAATGTGTGCGGCTTTATGCCAAGTTTAGGTTTTATACTTTGCAATTTGAGCATGGAAATGGGAGTACGCAACATTTTTGTGCGTACACACCATTTAAACATGAGGCTCCAGGAGATGGAACACAAAACAAACATATAATTAGTGAAGGCACAGGGCCAAAATCGAGAGCTCAAAAATAGCAAGGCAACCTGGAATCAAAGGGCAAGATGACATTCAGGGGTCAAAGACAAAATGAAAGTCAAAAAACCAGAACACAATCTTCACTCTAGGACCTAATTGAAAAATAAGCTAACTAACGCTAAGGATTCTTGAGGTTGTTTTTATCCATTGAGGGATAATGCACAGTGCAATCACCACCATTTTGTCATGCATGTATGCCAGAGGGTCACCTTCCAGGTTCGCCTAAAGCAGTTCCACCACTATCACTATCAGTCTTGTCTCCTTTTCCCCTCACAGCCTCGAGAAACTGCCTATTGAGAGCACTGAAGCAAAGGAAGCCTCTCCTCTCTCGGTCTGGCCGATATAAAAACAGAACACTTCCAGAAGCTGGCCTCTCATTTTGATGTTGACCTTGCTTCTGTGCTGACCTAAGCCAGAGCCTATAACCTAGTTGTTCCTGAGAAGAAAAACTGTATTTTGTAAAAGACGCATTGAGGTGCATATATTCATAAATGTTCTTATTTTTTCTGTTCCATTTAAAAAGGGTTTTGCCTGGTTGACACAACAAGCATTTGGCTTTGCCCTGCCTCTTCATTCACCCCACTATAACATTTATATTGTTGTCACTATGACTTGATCAACGCAACAATAATATCACATGATGAATTTCAAATAGCATCATCTAAACAAAACATGATGATAACAAAAACAACTGTGTTAGTTTAATTCCAGTCATAAATTACTAGCCAGAAATGGAATCCTCATATGTCAAAATCCCTCAACAGACAAAAATACACATAACACAGCAAAGAAATGGTAAGCTGTGTTGGTGTGTGTGACCTGTTCTCTTTCGCACTTACAAAGACTTTGCAAATGAATAAAAAGAGTAAAGGGAGACTGTAAAATTGGAAAACCATATCTGGCGGCATTTTTTGAAAACTTTACAATTATTGAGATGTTACTAATTATTAAATTAGTTTATATCCTCAGTATTAGATTCATGTGTATTTTATATAGTGATTTTCATATTGTGCATTGTCACAAGGCAGTTAAAAGTATACCAATAAGGCAGTCAGATACATTTAGCTAGATAAAAAGAGATTAAAATGAGTATGTTACTTTAGAAAAGGTAATTTCCTTCATAACAGATGCTGTATGACATGCCATTCCCTGGATTACCATTTCATTATTCATTGTGTGTGGTTTGTGGACATCATGTAAGATATGATATATTGAAAAAGTTCTGGATTGTTCCTCTTTACCTTGTATTGAGTGGTCACAGAGTAATGAAGATGTAGTAAACTGACTAGAACAAATTTCTAACAATCACAAGATGTCAAAATTATATTGCTCACATCAATAGATGACCGACTCTTACTGACCTCTAGGAATCAAAGTGTTTGATGAGGTAATCACAGCATGGTAGACAATACTGGCATCACATGAATCACTTTTTCAAATGAAAGGACACAAGCACAAGATACATTTACAGTAGTATATTTTAGACAAAATTTCATAAAGCAATCAAAAAGGCAAATTCTTTCTACTGTATACATAACCAACTGCCTAATAATCTGGCATAACAGAAGCATGCACTGGACCTCACCATCTAAATTCAATATTGTCTTAGAAACATCACACAACTCTAAAATTTTGACAACACACTTCTTATGTTTCTATAATGACCTCTAGTGACAGTAATTAATTAAATTAGACATGTATCATCAAAATTTTTCTAAAATCCTGAACTAGAGGGAGGACCCAACCCTTAATGGGATGCCAATCCATCACAAGGCCCATGTACTGTATGTGCTGCCTGTTTAGAATCAACAATTAGCCTAAAACACACATCTATGGGATGTTGGAGGAAAACTGGAGTACTTTAAGAAAAGAACACATGGAGAATGAACAGACAGTGACCAGGTAATGAAACAAAGATGCTGAATCCATGAGGCAACATTGCTAATAACTGTGCCTCTCCCAGTAATAACAAGATGTCCTTCAAATGTTTGTTTCATTATTGTTTATATCTAATGATTTCCTGACTCTGACTTATCAGGTTTATAGTTGAAAAATGCCCCTTCTATTATAAACACAAATAAAAAAATATTTTTGAATTGAATACCTTTATGTTATTAATTTTCTTTTTACACTGACTTTTTTTTATTACATAGTGTCTTATTCTGCACAGCAATTAACTCAGTCCTTAGTTGCTTTCATGTGGTGCAGTCTGTGTAGGATATTTGCCTCTTTCTGTCATATACTACCTGTATATTTATTCAACTAGAATATTTCTGAACAAGTTCTGATTTTTAATACATCTTAAAAATAAAGCCATTTGTCCTTTTTAAGGAGCAATTACAAGATGCCATGACAACAGCATTACCACAGTTACTGTATAGGAATTTACCTAACTCAATGAAATCACAATAGGACTCTTTGAATTCATGTCTTTATATATGTGTTTCCTTATACAACAGCTTATAATATGCTATTTTTTGAAATCTGAACAACCCTAGAGGCATCATTAATAAATAAAGTTTTATCTATCTATCTATCTATCTATCTATCTATCTATCTATCTATCTATCTATCTATCTATCTATCTATCTATCTATCTATCTATCTAGAACATAGATAGCTAGATAGATAGCTAGATAGACAGTAATGTGAGAACTAATTGGTAGATTTGTGTCAAAAATAATACTGGAATTGTGAACTGAATCAGGAAAATAAATATTCTGGCATTCTCAGATAAACCTTAATGACATGGAAGATGCTGCCTACAAAATTTCCAGTCCTTAGCAGAAACAGTTATGCAGAGGTGTTTTGCCACCACCCTTGTGATTGCATCTTTTGGCCATGTGTATATATTTTTTTACGTAAAGTGTGGTATGTCTTTCATTTCCTAGGAACATCTGAGTACTGGGGTGTTTTCCGAAAAAGATTTTTAGTGAAGCAGTATTTAGTTGTATGAAATTAAATCAAATGTGAAAAACTGGCTATGCAAAAATTTGTGTACTCTTATAATTTTGCTGATTTGATTGCATGTAACTGCTCAATACTGATTACTTGCAACACCACATTGGTTGGATTAGCTCATTTAGCCTTGAATTTCATAGACAGGCATGTCCAATCATGAGAAAAGGTATTTTAGGTGGTCAATTGCAAGTTGAGCTTCCCTTTGACTCTCCTCTGAAGAGTGACAGCAAGGGATCCTCAAAGCAACTCTCAAAAGATCTGAAAGCAAAGATTGTTCAGTATCATGCTCAAGTTGTACGGTGGTGTTTGGGGGTGTTGAATAAATGAACAAGACATCAGATTTAATTTTTTACATTTTTATTTCAAATTTAAATTTGCAAGCATATAATCACAATGAATGCATAATAAATAGCATTAAAATAAAACATTTCTAAGGCATAGATCTAATGACTAATATGTGCCTGCTTTAAAGTACATAGTATCTACATACAGATAGACACTCTGAGCTCCTTTTCTATTTGAAGTTTGTTTCTATGACGAGCGCCGCTGCTGCTGCTTTTATAGTTGCGTATTTTCAATCCAGAAAGTTTGAGACATATTGGTATCTGTCGCGAACATTCGGGTAACAGTAGATCAGGTGATAATGTGGCGCAACTGCACCACATTGGCAGCGTAGCCAATATTGACAAATTGAGTTAAATAATTTACTGCGTATTGGGTTATTTTCATGATACAACTAACAGTGGTATGATATTTGTCGGACGAAAATACGTTTATCTCGCGCTGATTGACTTCATCAGTGTCCTCGTTTATGAGATTTTAAAAAATTAAAGCATATTTAATCATTTTTTTACATAAAAAATAATTAAATATTGAATAAATAATTTATTCCTTGTTTCGGAAATTAGAATTACTACCAAAAACCACACAAGGCATTTTAACAGTTATTAAAGCACTTTTAAATAAAATAATTGCAAATATTTCATCGAAGTTAGCCAAACACATGAAAATCTTATGGAAGTAAAAATGATAGGATACCGTGACACCGCACAAGTATCATACCTTTGTTAGTTGTATCGTGGGTTATTCTCATCTATGTTATATTATGCAGGGGGCGCAGAATTATTCCAGGTAGAAAGGGGGTGCGAAATACGAAAGTATGAGAACCGCTGGTTTAGGGGAAGGCTACAAAAAGCTATCTCAGAGGCTTAAACTGTCAGTTTCAACTGTAAGGAATGTAATCAGTAAAATGGAAGGCCACAGGCACAGTTGCTATTAATCCCAGACTTGCAAGAAAATCTTGCTGCAGATGGTGCATTTGTACATCGTTCTACAATTCAGCGCAATTTGCACAAAGAACATCTGTATGGCAGGGTAATGAGAAAGAAGCCCTTTCTGTACTTCTGTACTCACGCCTCAAACAGAATCTCTTGTTGTATGCAAATGCTCATTTAGACAAGCCAGATTAATTTTGGAACAAAGTGCTTTGGACTGATGAGACAAAAATTGAGTTATTTGGTCATAACAAAAAGCGCTTTGCATGGCGGAAGAAGAACACCGCATTCCAAGAAAAACACCTGCTACCTACTGTCAAATTTGGTGGAGGTTCCATCATGCTGTGGGGCTGTCTGGCTAGTTCAGGGACTGGGCCCTTTTTAAAGTCGAGGGTCGGAATGAGTTCAACCTAATATCAACAAATCATTCTGGATAATGTTCAAGCATCAGTCACAAAGTTGAAGTTACACAGGGGTTGGATATTCCAACAAAACAATGACCCAAAACACAGTTCGAAATCTTCAAAGGCATTCATGCAGAGGGAGTACAATGTTCTGGAATGGCCGTCACAGTCCCCTGACTTGAATATCATCGAAAATCTATGGGATAATTTGAAGCATGCTGTCCATGCTCGGCAGCCATCGAATTTAACTGAACTGGAGAGATTTTGTATGGAAGAATGGTCAAAAATACTTCCATCCAGAATCCAGACACTCATCAAAGGCTATAGGAGGCATCTAGAGGATGTTATTTCCAAAAGGAGGCTCAACTAAGTATTGATGTAATATCTTTGTTGGGGTGTCCAAATTTATACACCTGCCTAATTTTGTTATGATGCATATTGCATATTTTCTGTTAATCCAATAAACTCAATGTCACTGCTGAAATACTACTGTTTCCATAAGGCATGTTGTATATTAAAAGGAAGTTGCTGCTTTGAAAGCTCAGCCAATGATAAACAAAAATCCAAAGAATTAAGAGGGGTTCTCGAACTTTTTCATATGACTGTAGATAGATACAGTAGATAGATAGATAGACAGATCACAATATCTATCTATCTGCCTGTCTGTCTCTTTCTTTTAGAGCCTTTATCTATAAGATATGAGAGGTTCAATTCTCAGCGTCCATGTGTGGATGTCCCAAAAAACTTGCAGGCTTGTTTGATTGGCGATACCAAACTGACCCAATGTGGGTCAAATGGTCTCCTGCAATTGACTGGTCCCTATTTAGAATTGTTTCATGCTTTGCACCCTAGTGCTGCTAGGATAGATTTTATGCGTTTCAGAATATACATTTCAGCAGTTATTTCAAAATATGCACAAAAAATCAGTTTTACACACTTTCAATTTTTATGTTGTTTACTGTTTTAATTATTTCCGGTAATATATTTCACAAGGACCAGGGCTTCATTTTCCTTCACACATTAATACAAAGAGTTTCCTTTCACATAAATACAACATTAGGAAATAAAAGAATAGATGCAAGCTTGTACCTACTTTTTATTTTAGTAGGCACCTAAGTTAAGGTCTTTTCCCAATAAAAGCAAACAAATAGCCTGATGTGGACCACCGCAGTCCTAAAATACATATTTTAACACTGCATAGGTCTGGGCTCTATATTTCAACACATAGCATATCAAGCTTCAATTTCATTCTGTGTGAACTTGAACTTTGCTATAAAGTACGCATATTTTGATTTACTGTAGAACTTGAAGAGATACATGTTAGAGTTTTATATCTCACTATTATAAAAAAAAACTTGGAAGGAGAAGGGACATGATTTTCTCCGTGACACTTTAACGTCCCATGAGACAAGGCAGTAGGACAAAAGGACAGCTGCTGTAGAGGCTTTTAAATGTTCAAAGCACTACGTGACATGCAGATCATGCAGCATGGCAGCAGCAGCAGCTGATAGAGCAAAGAGGAGGTAAAAAAAATAAAATTGTTTCCCATTGTATCAACCATTATAAGTGGGGGTTTCGGATGAGCGACCGCATCTCCTTAGCGTGCGTTGAGCCTGCCTTTTCACAACGTGAATGGCAGAGATGTTTGGGGGGAATCTAGTTATTTATAGTGAAAAGTTGCAGCATTTCAGTTTATCTGACATGGCTACTTTTGCATGTATGTCACTGCACAAATTTAATTCATAATAGTCAAACTTGTCACAGTTGTAAATAAAGTATTAATACAATGTACAGAGAAAACTAGATTTCCAAATACATGAAGCTGAAAACAATCTCTTTGAATGAGAGAAACTCTGTTAATATATAAACTTTGTTTGCTCTACTAAAGTGTGCACACAGCACCATGAAACTGAGAATTCAGAGTGCATCGGAGCCTGTCCTGCTCTCTTTTCCTGGACACTGCCTATCAGCAAACCCAACCAAGGAGGTTTGGAAGGAGTTAATAGATCTGCCCCTACTGTTCATGTACCCACCAATGAATATGAAATACTGTAAGTGTAAGTCTGAGGAATTGTTGTTTGTCATTCTTCACAGAGGGTGCCTGAAAAATTGCTTTAGATACCAAAGTGGCAATTTAGTCAACTTGCCATTCAAAATATCCAACAGTAGGTGTAATTTACTCCAGTAAAATAAATTTGTAATTGTAATACCAGAATGCCTTATTTTGGAAAATGACAGCAGTATCTTGAGTCTTGTTTTGCTGAGTAACCCTTAGCAGTTACAGTCTAAAACAGTATACACAGTAATGTTCCATCATGTAATGCATTTATTAGCCTGCCTAATTCAGTTCAGGGTGGAGTAGACAGAAGCCTATTGCAGTAGCGTGGATTGCAAGGAGAGAACCACCCCTGGATAATATTAAATATCTGTAAGAGATATTGTGAGGAGTAGCAATTTTTCAATGTTTTTGTCATAGTTCCTCCATCAAAGCACACCATTACAAGAACAGTATTTACAACAGCTGAAGAATGCGGTAGTTACAAATAATGCATTTGCATAGTGCAGATGGAATGACTATTTTTCAAATGCATGCATTCAGAAGCAGTTCCAGAGAATGTGTACTACTTTGAAAGCAAAGATTGTTAGACTTTTTTTTTACTGTTTTTCACCAAGTATGTCATCACATGTAAACTAATCAAAATATGTAAATGATTATAATGGTTCTATCTAGTCTTGATGTGTGGTCACTATTCACATACATGACCCATGTTCATGAAACTAGCAATGCGGTGGAAATGTAGGTGTCCAGGGGAATAACGTGCAAGCCAATACAGGGAACACCTAACAGGCAAATTGCATATTTTTATATCATCAATAGCTTTGCAGATCAGGAACATGGACCATCTAAACCTCTGAAAAATGAATGACACAAAAAATTCTGGCACAAGAAGGCTACACCTAGTCTATGAGTCCAAACAGACGAAAAAAATTGAACAACATTCAGGCTGGGAAGTAACATTTCTTGAAATCTTAAGTCATCATTTGTGATCACTTTTTTCCCCACCTACATTCATGATCTTCTACAAAGGAAACCTCACCCAAACGATAATATATTTTTTCGGATCCTGGAGAATGCAGTGATGAATTTATTTTACCATGAAAAGCTAACCACAGAATCATTGTAAGAATCAGCTGGCTTTTACATTCTTGTTTAATAATAATAAAAAATGTTGCAATACTGAAAAAACATGACATGACAGGCAACTTTATATTGTGTAACTGATTGAAACAAGGAAAGGCAATAGGCAAAAAAAAAAAAAAAAGAATTGTAATCAGTGCAAAGTTACTTTACAATTGGAAATATATTTTACATTTTTGACCATTTTTATGTCCTTTCATTGTGTTTCCTAAAGAGAGCACTAAAGAATGCCTTCAGGCATCCATCTAGAAGCTTATTAGCATCCCATACACAGGATTGTCAGAAATTCCCATTTGATATTTAACCAGGGATTTTTTTTCATTAGCATGGGAAAACTGACCTTTTATTCATGAAAGGGCAGCCTAGAGATTGAACTGTGAGTCTACACAGGCATCAATATGGAAATGGGTTCTGGGCTCCCTTTTAATTGGATTTTAAAGGCTCAGCTAGATAGCATTAGATGAGGTCTCATTCCAATATCGTACAAAATTATACAGACCGCCTCACTCACAATGACACCACTGAAATGGCCGGTGAGCATTACATGTGGAATCGATAAGCTGTTTTGAACAATTTTTATGTAATTTTGGAAACTTCAGCGAACTTAAGTATCATATTAAATATCATATAAATTAGGCCATGTTAACACAGTGATTTTTTCCCGAATGTTTTAGGAATGCTGATTTTCATTTTTTATGACAATTTTCTCACAGGTTGAAAAACTGTAAAATGAAACTCAGACTCATGCTTCTAATCCCACCACTGTCCAGTGCAGGGTTAAATGGAGACAGAGCCAATCAAAGCAGTACCAGGCGCAAAACAGAAAGCAGCATTGAAGTTCCTCATATTTAAACTACTTATAACTAGGGGTCTACCAAATTGACAGCAGCAGCTGAAGTCCTGAAGATTGTGAAGAAGCATGGTGCCCCCCAATTTTATTTGAACTCAGCTCATAATCACGGAGAAGGGCTGGTGCCATGGGGATGGGCGAGAAGCAAAACGAGGTATTGTCCCTCAACTAAACTGTTCCACCACCACAACTTTGGACAAATACGTTTTAGAATACTTTTGCCTACTTACAGTACACCTGAAAAACCAGTTGTACATTTGCCACTGGTCAGGTAAACCACACTGAGCTCTAAATCCCACAAAATGACATGTTTGTGTAGTACAAGCACTCATCTATCCACTTCACACTAACCATGTTTTGCACTGAAATGCTACAAGCAGGATTACGAGCTGTGGAGTACGGCCGGAACCCATGCCAGACCGGGATGTCTCTATGTTGTTAGGAGCTCCCCTGGAGCGCTGTGGCAGCCTCCAGGGGTTGCAGCGGTGCCTTGCACTCCTGCAGAACTCCATGGGAACTGGAGTTTGGTGCAGCCCTGTTGGGTTCTTTGGGTGCCGCCAGGGTGTGCTGCAGCTGCTGCTGAACCCTTAATTGCAGCACTTCTGCCACACCAGGAAAGTAATGCCAGAATTAGGTCAACAGGCACCTGGAGCACTTTTGGGTGTCTTGTAAATGGAGCCAGCAGCCACTACTCCGGGAGCCAGAGTCGGGTGGGAGAAGACGAAGCTTGCCAGGTAGTAGTGGAGGTGACAGAGAAGTGTTTGGAACTGTGCTGTGACTGTGCTGTACACAGACTTCCCCCATTTCCCACGGGGAAAAGAACGAAAAAATAAAAGTGTGTGCCCTGAACTTGTGTCCCATGTCTGTTTCGGGTATGACCGGTGGTGCTCCCCCCTGGTGGTCCACAGAGTATAATCCTTTGTGGCAATCTTTCAGTTATGTGGTAAAATGCATTAAAAGTGACCTTATTTTTTTGAGTCTGTCTTGTTTAGCAAGGGAACTAAAATTTCTAATTACAGTAGTTGTGGATAATCCATGTATAGGGCATTTTAACATTTATAAATTACGTTGTCCTGAAGATCTTTGAATCTGCTAAGGCAGGTGCATATTGGAGGAAGTCAAAGATACAACCATTTTACATTTTTGAGAAGAGGTTAATAATGAAATATCAATCAATGAAGCAACAATCTGACTTTTTGTATCATAGATTTTAATAGTGAGTATTCTTGGTACTGTACTTCACTGCTTATATTGACTGGAAGTTAGAGTAAAATCTCATTTGGATAGTTAATGCACTTTTAACCAAATTATCTCTGCCAGCCCCCTACAGAATGGCAGACTCACTTCAATGCAGTTTTTCCCTGCCTTTATTAGAGAACCATTCACTTATTTATGTATATATATTTTTTCTCTACTTCTGCTACTACTTACATTCTGTTAAACCATCTCTAAGCCCATTCAGATACTCCTTTCAAACTTTTCAGATACATTAGATGAGGTATATTAAGAAAGTATTGTGGAAGCAAAGTTGCAAAAGGGTGACGTGTTTCCAGTTTAGTATTAGCCTTCCATTCAGAGGTTTTTCCTCCACAAAACGAGCATGATGATTCAGGAAATGGAGTGCATTTAGGGAAGTGTGCTTGCTGCACTGTGCAAGACCTTTGATGAAATAGCTTATTGTAGCAGTACTGTCTCTTTCAAATGTACTAACCCCCAATTCCTGTCCTGCCTTTTCTTTCTCTAAGTACCCAATCGCCACACAATCAGCTCTGTAATAGATGTTAAGCCATCTGTAAGCTTAGAACACAGATTCTTCAAAACTTTTAAGCAACATTGAAATATTTTTCATAGTGCATGTTTAATTATTCTATCCACCTATCCTTCCAGTGTCGCGCCAGCCCCAGCAAGAATACAGCGTGAGGCAGGAACAATCCCTGAACGAGGCACCAGATCGTCGCTAGTGCTGCGCCACCGTGTCCTCACATGTTTAATTATTAACAATATAGATGATGTTAACATTTTATCTGTATAATGTAATGAACATATTTTCCTGCATTTCATCTTAAAAATGATATCGTCATCATATGTAAATACGCACTTTATAAAGTGGCTCAGGTTGTGTAATATTATAACTGTATCGCAAGTTTACAGTGAGGTGAATTTACTAATAAGTACAAACAGGTCTACAAGGAGCACTTGATGGACTGATTGAGTGTGTTTATAGTTCTTGGGATGAAGCGGTTTCTGAACCATGATGTCTCTACAGGAAAGGCTTTGAAGCATTTGTAGTTTGAGAGCAGTTCAATAGACAGCATGGCTGAGGCAGCGTGTGCTTGATGCTGTATACCGATAATTCTCTTTCCGATCAGATTGCACACTCAGATACAGTGGGATAAAAAGTTTGAGTGGTGCATTGAGAGGAACAACGCTAAAACAGCTATGGTATTTGGAATAGTTTGGCCATTCTGTGGACCATTATATTGTTACAGGTTAATTACAATCAGAAGCCTTAAACTAATAAACAATATGCGGTTAATTTCAGTATATATGATAAAGCTGTGTCAGGGATGTGGATCTATAAAACAAAGGGAAACCACACTGGAACAAAAGCACTGCTTTGATGCTGGGTGCCGCCAATTTGCAAAACCGAGCGGAGAACTTGCATACGCCAAGCATGAAAATGTGCGTGGCTTTATGTCAAGTTTAGGTTTTATACATCGCGATTTGAGCATGGAAACAGGAGTATGCAACATTTTAGTGCATACACACCATTTATACATGAGGCCCCAGGTGTTTTGTCAGTTCATTTCAATGCAGAACAATACAGGTATTTAATATTTATGGACCTTATAAGGATTTCTTTACTTGATTAATAATCGATGTGTGAATTATAACTGAACCCATCATTGCAAATTTTGAGCTGAGGTAAACAACTTTTTTGATTTGCATGTCCAACAGAAGTTTATCTATTCATATTAATATTTTTGAGGTATATTTAGGAACAGCAACCCTCTGAGTTTCTGGATGTTTGTGTGTGTATTTAACAATTCACTGTAGGATTTCCTTTTTTTTGCATTTTTAGCAACCACAAGTCTGTTCACTTTGGGATTTTTTGCACATATTTAGTAATGACAATTTTTTTTGTGCCAATTTACCGGCAAATTTTCAAAATTCACTTCATCTGAAATCTAGAATGTTTACCTGTTTTATTAGTATAGTTTTGAGATAACTCAGTCACATCAAATAAGAAGGAGAATGTACTTGATTGCGATGTTTGATGTAACTAATTTTGAATTTAAGCAACATCAGTAGTAGCAATAGATTCATAATCATCAACATTGCCTACACATATTGCTCCTGTGAAGCACAATCTTCTAACTTGATGACAGGTTACCCTAAATTCAGCAAGTAATGCACCACTTTACTAAACTTCAAACACACTTGTAAACATTTCAATTTGAATAGTGTGAATTGGCTAATAATTTGATAGTGGTAGTATATGTTGAGGAATTCTGTATATCATTCATAACTTGGTATTGCTTCCACCATCTCACTGCAATTTGGACAATTTGATAATGAATTTCCTAACCTAATACATCCATACCATTATTATCAACATATAAAAAACACGGCTCAGCCCATTTTTTTCTTTAACGTCACCAAATTTCAAACAAATCAGTCAAAGTGTTTTAAGGAGTTACCCCTACATTTTGATATATCAAAGTGTTCTTTCTTAGTGGATACCTACTGGATTATATGTACAATTCAGCCAAATTTCAGATTTTTAAGAAATGGGAAATAGTATTGTTATTGATGAGTGAGTGACTATGTCAGCTTTTCATTTTATATACTGTACAGTACATATATATACACATACTGATTGAACCATTCTCACCATTCATGCTACTGTCAGTCTTTTTCCAACAATTAGCCTTTTTTAGCATAAATGAGATCTGTTTGCTGAGCCATGCTAGTCACATGGCATCTCCTCATTTATATTTATACATGACCTTACGCATGACAGGATTTTGATTGCTTATTAACTTAATGACCACACCGGTAGCACCTGCTTTCAGTATCATTTGTTTTCCTCATTTGCTCATTTCCATTAGTTTGTTAAGGGAATGTACATAATTAAACTAAACCATCTTCTGACAGCTTTTAGAGCATCGATGGCAAACCTTGGTCAAAGAATCTAACAACACCTATAGGGTGTCATTGTAAGTAGTGTCATAATCAGAGCTTCATTCTCACTTGTAGCTGAATGGCTTGCTTAATTAAACATTTTAATTATTTTTTCACATGAAATAAATTGAGGCTTGGGAAACTGAACAAAGAAAGGTAATTGTGGTTTTTAATGCACACTCTCTTTCAATCATTTAGTAATAGTTTGCTCTTTGTAAATAACATTTAATGGGTAATCAGTCTGCAATGTAGAGGCTCTGGCGTGAATGTCAATGAATTATGTGCTCTACTTTCTATTTGCACTTACAGTGTGTACTCCTTATAATCTGTTACATTGTTTGAAATATTTAAACATTTTATTAAAATCTTCAGATTAGGGTAACCATAAGATTCCTAATATCAGTTCAGTTTAATTCAGTTAATTGTTATAAAGTGTTCTCTGAGTGCTGGAGCAGAGGGCTATGACAAGTTCACAGAGGTTTTGTCACGGTAATGTCCTATTGTGACCGTGTTCTCTCCTTTATACTCTTTATTGAGTAGACTTGACCATAATACTCTCAAATCCTTCTTATAATCCTCATATGTTACAGTACCTTTTACAAGGCCTTAGGCAACAAGATAGAGTAAGGGAACAGGAAAATAAATGACAAATGTATTCATTATGTATTACAGAAAATATGACAAAAATATAAGCAGAGTACAAATGTATTGGTTAAAATAATAAAACCTGATAATTGGTTACCAGGTGGCTCTCTGATTTATTATCTTAGTTAGTTGCTAATCCAGTGTGATCCGATATGATCCGTCATGGCCAACATGCTGTCTGCATATTGCAGGAGAAATGACCTCTGCTCAGAATGAAAAATGGCAGAGAAGGACAGAGAGAGACAGAGAAAAAGACCAAAAGGATGCCAGTCCTTTAGTTTCCTGCCATGCCTCATGGACGACTGGGCCGTCGCCGTGTAGGGTGGCTCTCCTGACTCAGTGGCCAGTCCTATTAGCCAAAACTCAGTCTCCCTGTTCTGCTGCTTTCTTTAACTCTGCATTTTCTCTAGTTTCAAAAGATGCACAAATGTAATTTCAAACAAACCAAAAAGAAATATATGATATACTGGTAATTAAGTGATACTGCTAGGAACAGTTTCTTTGGAATTTTTTATAGGTTCCTGTGGCAATAAAATATCACCTAGGTGTCATTTCTGGGATTTAATTCCGTGGTTATGTTCTTGATAAGAAACTTTGTGGTTTGTGTTATGGGATGGTAGGGTTGGGGTAGGCGCAGAGCATAGGCATTTACCTTATTGTAATTCCTGTCAGAATGGCTTATTTTTGTTTTATATTTCAATAAAAAAGTTGATTACACAAAAACAGCCTTGTTTAGAAACTGATTTTTGAATTGAAGACCAACCTCTCCTGCTGATACCCTGGCCAACAGACCTTTAAAATGTGACCTTGTGTGAAAGGGCTTCCAGGTTGTAGGCTATTTTTTGTTTTACCGGAGGAAGCAGAATCAAAATATTCTAGCTAAAAATCCATACGACTGGATGACGTGACGTAGAGTATGTGACATGTGTAATGTGAGATTTATATCTTGGATGTTTTAATATTATTTGCTGTTATAGCATTAGCCGTTGTTTGCTTCCATTAAAGCATAATCTTTGTTAGCTCCATTCTATGTGAAAACAGAATAACATTTTTTCTTGCCCATCACTACAAACTTCATGGGGTATTAACCACTTAAAAATATCATTTTTGAGTGGATTATTCCTTTTATTTCTTATTGCTTCACAACCTTGCCAGGGTTTTTCACATTATCAAGGCAAATGCCTATATCCAAGTGAATGTAACACACTCAATAATCAACCATGTCCTAGCTATGGGTTAAATGGTGTTGTTACATTGTTTGTCCTATTTTATTATATTTTATGGTAGACTGAACATTCTGCTTATTGATAGCCAATCCAACACGTTTCGCTCATTTCATGGGTTAACAGACAATGTGTTGCTGTGTAAAGCAGACACTAAGGACATCGGCATCAAATAAAACATTGACATCTGTGATGACTTGTGTTTTAATGTTTTAATCAGGGTGTGGTACTGTCTGGGACACATTATCATCACATTTTCTTATAGTTGTTTAGTTTCATCAGTATGACATATTCATTGCTCTACCATATTTTTGTTCTTATCTTGATAATATTTTATTGGTACTGATGCCATTTGCCAGTCACATGAGTTGATGCCAATGTTGATTGTGTTATCATTATGATGATAGTGTTTATGATGGCTGTGTACATCATCCAGTGTCCGAGCTTTAGATCACTTTCTTTGTTTCTTAGCTTTCTTAGAATAGATACTTTCATGAAGATTTTAGTGTTAGGATTCTCAGCTCTATTCAGATTTTATTTTAGTTTAATTTAATTTGTTCTCCTTTAAATGTCCTCAGTATTGCGTCTGCCAACCTGTCTCCTAACCTAGCCTGCTCATTAATTTTATTCCATTTTCCCCTCTAACACTTTCCTACTCTGGGAATTTGCTTATTAGCCTCGCTAGAGGATAGCAACATCCACATCAATACCACCAACGACAACCTACTGTGAAGTATTATCTGGCAGTGGACTGTCAGGATCAAAGCTATAGCAGAGTAGAGGACAGAGCCTAATGTATCCCTAAGAAAGGAAAACGTGTACTTATATTTAAGATGCAAACTGACACTCCAGCATGGCAAGAAGTCCATACCAGACCACTGTGTTGACGGATAACTCCTATTAGTCTGTTCATACACAAGTCTTATTCAATTGCTTGACAATCTCAACAATTAGCTTATTCTTTCAAGGTGTAAATTTCAGCTGTGACATTAAGTCATCACAACTGTAACATGAAGGAAACCTTTAACACAATCAATGAATACATTGTCATAACATTTAGTAATTGAAGAGCCCAGTAGACAGTGGATTCTCAAGACTTGTGTCAATGGACGAAACAAAAGTGGTAAAACAGACCTTCAAGTAAATTAGAAGCTCACCAAAATCTCTCCATAGAGAATGTAGGAAAAAAAAAACTACTCCGTGATAATCAAACCTGGGGCTGGCCAAATTTCTAAAAATATTGTGAATGAGTCTGCACTACTGGTGAAATTCACCAAAGCATTATTCACAGGGAATATGCTGTACTTACTACAGACCTTGTTTGTTGAATATTTCCCTGTAAATTCACTGGCTTGAATGAAAACTATTTTTCCAGCACACCATGATGTTTTGATATCAGTGTGACATCAGAGAACTGTACCTGCCATGTGCAGAACTTTCACGCATGCATACTGTAAGGTAGTTATCAATTTGCTTCAGGCATGCTATCATTACCTGACAATAATGAGAATATTGTGAGTACTGTCACTGTGCAGGGACAGTGGATCACCACATAGCTAATCTACATGCATAATTAGCCATGTGCAGCAGCTGATTACTTATTGCTAATTTGTGCCCATTTGTTGTGGTTATTATTCTGTCTGTATCTTTTGTTGTTAAAGGCACAGTGGCACAGTGGTTTCCACTACTGCTTCACAGCACAGATATATTTTTGGCCATGATAACTGGTGCAACATAGTTGAAATCGTAAAGACGTGCTGAGAAGGTAGTATTTGACGCTTGGTTTTTCATGGCAGCAGCTATGTTGTGTATGTTTACAACATGTGTTGCTGCAACGTGACTGCCAGCATTGTAACATCATCATATGTTGGGTATTCAGGATGGAAGCACATTGTACTCTGTGTCCAAAATTATGGATAATTGAAACAGAACTTTGTGCATAAAAATCTATTAATTTTAGTTATGGGTTTTATTTAGCTAGTTTTGGAATCTGATTTCTGCTTCTGCCTTGTTACCTGTGAGTTGTGTCCTTTGTTTTTGTTTAGACACCAGATAGTTAAACTTCCCTTTGATGAACCTTTGTCTACCATTAGGCCTCAGTTCAGCCTTCTCTTTTTCACCTATTTCAGCTCTCAGTGTTTTTTTCTCTCTCTTCCAAGTGTACCCAGCCCACAAATTACTTTCAGGGTTACGGCAGCCCTAAGGGCCAATGCATTCTTGAGCGATGCAAAGTTCCAACATTTGTTTGACTTTTTCAAGGTTTTCATTTGGGTTTTAACTATTTTCCAACAAACATTTGGTGGGAAAATATGATTGATCAACATTTCCTGTCACCATTTTGTGTGTGATCTGAGGTGAGTGTTGTGTCTCCAGAATCTCTTCTTGAATTTAGTGCTTTTAATCCTGGTGATCACAGTACTGATGAGGTGACATTAGCGTCTCAGAGACTGGGTTCAACATATTCTGCAGCAAAGGGAGTCTAGAGGAGAACTCTGGACTCCCTATGAAGAACTCAGGCAGCACCTGGATTACAAACCAAAGTTGATAAGCACGTACATACAGTGATACAGTATGAGATAGTGTCTTTATGATATTATCATCTATTTCAGTTTAGATAATGTAATGTTAAATCAGACTAGGCTGATGGCACAGTTTCTATTTATAGATGTACAGATTCACATACAGTAAAGATATATTATTTTGTTAAACAAAACATTTCTCTTCAAAAGCGTCCACAAACATATTTTTCACTGACATGCATTTAGGGAGCATTTTGTATGTTCTACATTTTGACTTTTTTTAAAAAGGAACTTGTCATTTTGCATTTTGTTTCTTTTACCATCCTTTTACAAGAGTTAGCATTCATTTCAATGGAACAAGCATTTGGCTGAAACCTCCTGAAAACTGCTGCTAGCAACTTTACGAGCAGTTAAGAAGTGTTCTGGCCTAGCATTTAAACACAGATCTGAATGGACGTTGATGTTGCTTTTCTTTTTTTTTTTTTTACTATAGAAGTAATTATGAATAAGATTTATGTTCTTCCAGTGACATATGCACAGCAGACAAATTAATGTTAAGTCCAAAATAACTGATTCATTTTTCAGAATAATTTTGCAACATCTGTTTACTAGTCATGATATCAAGTGTTGCCAGTCAGTGCTTACAACATACTTTAAGTGCTGAATATTGATAAAATACTAATAGAACTATTGCATTCTTCCGTAAAACAGCTTTTATTTGTAACAAGGTAAAGAAGCACTCACAGAGGAGTTTACTCTGAAGTGAACTTGAACATAATGTGCAGCTCCTTAATGTGTTGTTATTTTCCATTTGATGAGTCGTGTTACATGACATGTTGCCAGTCATTTTGTGAGTCACTGACTGAGCTGCAGCTTGAACCAACAGCTCTCTCTCTCACTCTTTATATTCCACTAAGAAGCACAAGCTTTACCAAAATTATTCATAAAGGCTTAGAGCTTATTTTATTAAAAATAGTTTTGAAATTCACATTTTAGCATTGTTACATTAACACACTTACATGCAGATATTTTCATTCATTTCAACACTTGCACAGTTAAATGGGATTACATAAACTAGTTTGAGATAGTATCGATATAGAATGGCGCTTTCTCTTGGAGTCACACAGTTTTGTAGTCCTCCTTGGGCAAAAAATTAAGAGGATTTACACGGGATAGGGCAGTCTCTTAACAGACTCCATTTATTTAACAGTCTGCCTGTAACCTAGCCAGTCTCTAGCAGCCTTCAAATCATGACAGCCTTTCCGTTTCACTCATTTTCCACTGTTTCTCCGTCCTTGAATTCACCAGGCTCTTACTGAGCTTTGCAAAATAATATCCAGCTTCCTTTTTTTACTTGTCAAGCCTCCCTCATTTACAATAATGTCAGAATTAAAAGCTTTATTATCTCATTATGATCTTTAAAGCAAATTGTTGCTTTTCCAAATTATTGTAAGATGACTCACGGTGAAACTGACATTTTTTATTCACCATTATCAGTAATGAGTATGGACTATTTTTTACCCATTGGGAATGGCTATTTAAACGTCTCTAACCATTATCATCTGGCTTAATTATTATTAATGGTGAACTTTTCCTGTCACAGCACAAAATCCAAGCCATCCACTGATCCCTTTTGATAATCACAAGTTTAAACATTCTTTGTCAGTAAGACGTCTTAATGTCATTTTTTATTCTTCATCTTTTATAACTCTTACACACAACCATTAAAACCATTATCCTTAGAAAAACGTAATAAAGTTATAGCTGCCTTCTTCTTTTAGAAGAAGAATGAAATTGTTAACAGGACATCTATTTAAAACACATAGTCAGTATATCTAAATCCACCCATATTGAAACTTTCTCAGCAAAAGATCATTAGGTACTTGAATGCAATACACTACAGAAGTATGAAATAGGGAATAATGCATGAATCATATGTGTATAACTCTCATCTAACCTTAGAGACACTTTGTAACAAACCAGTAAATGCACAGAGAGCAAGGGGGACCCAATGAAAAGTAGGTTGGGAACTTTGGGTACCTCAGAGCCTGTTCTACCCTTTCTCAGTAAAACATTGAATGTGTGGTGACAAGGACACTTCAGTCAAAGAGCACTGGAAGCACTGGACCCAAATATGCACATTTGTTCTGGAGTCTGATTTGAAAACAAGGAGTCTCAGAGAAAATGATGGATGAAACTCTAATCATGGACTCTCATCTGGGTTATAAACAGAGCTAAACCTCAGAGGGAAGGCTGTTCTGATGACCAGTAAAGAAGGAAGAACTTGCCTTGTACTAAATCACAACCTCTGGGCTATTTTCTGTTGAAAAATCTGTAGTCTTTCAGCAAACAGTTGCCAAATAACTGCTATCAGCATGGCTAGTGTTATTTGATTTGATTTAAATACAATTTGCAAAACTGACACTAAAATTCTTTTCACAGACAATTTTGCAATTGTGAAAGTCAGTACAAGAATTTTTTGGGGGGTATAATGATTTTTAATGTGGAAAACAAGACATATTGCTTTCTGAATCAAAATCGTTGTGCATACTTTCATGTTTATCTTGTTTTTTTATATAGCTGTGTAATGCAAGAAATGGACAGTACATCAATAAAATCATTTATACCTCTCATTCACATCACATACTGCATACTTTCTACATAAACAAACACCAAAGCGCACCTTTGTGCACAATGCTGTGTTTTCTCCTCACTTTAGCCACTTGTCCCCATTACCCATTAACCCTCGTTTCCTGTTTTATGATTCCTGCACTCAAGGGTTTGCACACTCCAAGTGCATTGGGGCTTCAAATTTCATTTCTGTCTCAGATTCACTATTTTGATTGCAATTACCAAGACTGTCATCATAATTTAGGCATCATCCAGAACAAATAAAGCCCACATCACTACAGAATATTTATTTAAATAATAAATAGAAAAAAGGAAATAATGCATGACTGTTAGGCAGTAGTGGGGCAGAGTGGTGGCTCTGAGACTAGGGATCAGCACCGGCAATCGAAAGGCTGCCAGTTTGAATCTTGTAACTTTGAACTAATGTGGTGCCGAGGTGTCACCTGTTGCACAAATGCACTTAGGTCCTAATTTGGGATCCTGAGGTGGTGTATCATGTGGGGGGTGCAGAAAAGCACTTTATCAGTGCATGCTCCCAGCTTCTCTCTCTCTTAGGAATCAAGAAATACTTTTTAATGAAATTCCAAAGAGGCCTCTCAAGGTATCTAGGGAGCAGGACTTTAGAGTGGGAAACTGGTCAATATAGTTAAATTTCCCTAAAACAATAACAAAAAGCCCCACAATTAGAAAGATCCATCAACCTTCAGTTTGAAGCAAAAGATTCAAACAAATCTCTGTATTATAAAAAAAAATCCTGGAGAGAAATACTAGGGAGACGAGACGTGATCATCATGTGAAGATCACAGAAGACACTTAAAAGACCCGCGAAATGAAAGAGATTGGCCACGGAGCGTCTAGTGGGGACCTTAAACATGAGACTTTGTGCCAAGAGATTAACCCAGGAACATCTCGCGGGGAAGTAGAACATGAGATTCTTGCAAGACACGCCATACTTACAACGGGCAGCAAAACACTCAGTCGTGTAAAGGCTTTGAGCACACGCAGATCTAGTGCTCTCAGTGCATATAAAGCGTAAAAGGGAAATACGTTACAAATGAAATGTAGACTACTAAGCGAAGAAGAAAGCAGCGCGGCGAAAAGAGACTCAAAAGCGTTAGAGAGAAAAAAGAAAAAAAGAAAAAGAATAACCTAGGTGTAAATTCAGAAAATAAGGAAAGTAATAATCAGCCTGGAACAAGTGAAACTGAATAAAAGCATGTCCAATCGGGCTCAGAATTAAAAAACAAAGTAGAACTTCACAAAGATGTTCACAAACGTTGGCGCTATACACATGCAGAGCAGGTTTGAGATTATGAAAGCAGTGGAATTCGAAAAGCTCAAAAAAAAAACAAAAAAACATTGGCGCGATACACATGTGGAGAAAGTTAAAGAATATGAAAGTAGGAAAATTAGAAAGTATAAAAAACTCGAAAAAGGGAAAATAATCACCACGGACCAGGTGTCATTGAAATAAAAGCAGGACAAAGCGAGGTCAGAAATAAAAGATAGAGTAGAAAACAAAGTAAAACGTCATAAAGAGGTTAAAAAACAAGGGGGCCAAACACATGCAGAGCAGGTTACAGATAATGAAAACTGGAATTGAAAAGACTCAAGAAAAACGTAGGCACGAAACACATGCAGAGCAAGATACAGATTATGAAAGCAGAAAAAAACAAAGAAAGTAAACATCGCATTAGCACAAACAAAGAGAAATTATTACTCAGAGAAATAACGAAAATGCGAATAGAGATCGAATATATGGACATAGGTGATATGTCAGAAGTATATAAATATTGTAAGGCTTTGAAGTTTAAGTCAGAGAATTGCAAAAATGGAGTTTACCTCACATGCATTTATTGGTTACTTTGCAAAAAAAAATATTAACTGCTGATGATGTAGATCGTTTGGTCTGTGCTGAAATTCCAAACAGAAAAACCTATCCTGAATTATGGTACAAAGTTATTAAACACATGTCTCACAGACCTCATTTAAAAGATTTAGCATATTGGGACTTCAAAGATTCCAAATATTGTTTTTACAGACGTTCTGAAATAAAAGTGAAACTAATGAAATAGCAACAATTCAAAGAAAAAAAAAATCTTAAAACAGTGTATCCGGAAAACCAAACACGGGGGTTGGCGAGCGAAGCGATTACTCCATTAAAGTAATCTTTATAAAGAAAAGTATTTGTTAAATAAAACTGCTATGAAACAAAGGAAGCTCTAAGGATGGGCAAAAACAGCCAAACATGTAAAAAAAAACAAAATCCAGTAACACAAATAATGAATTTTACAGTAAATCAAACTCTGTAATACCACAAAAGGTCAGGTCAGGTCAGGTTGGGAAGCATGCACTGGTACAGTGTGTTGCCGCACCCACCACACAATGAAACAGCCTGGGATCCTGGTTGGCAACCCCCAAGGCAAACATGTGGCCCAGTCCACCCTCTGGAAATGACCATATATCTGCTGCAGCCAGGTGTTAAGTGGGTGCTCTCTTGGTCTGGTCCAGCCATTTGGATCCTCAACGATAAGGATCCTGTAAGCTGGATCACCCTCAGGGAGTCGCGTCACATAGCCATAGTGCTATAACTGACGCACCCTCACAATGCAGGTAATGCCTCATTTTGTGTGTAACTGCTCATTCAACACAAAGTCAAACCAGCGACACTCAAGGATTCTCTGAAGGGACACTACCGGAGGAGTCCAGTCTTCGTCTCAGGTCACTGGATACCATGTCTCGCAACCATTTAGCAATACAGGAAGCACCAGAACTCTAAAGACTTGGACTTTCATCCTTTTGCAGAGCTATCATGAGCGCCACACACCTCTTTCCAACGACTTCATGACTCCCCATATTCTCTCAATCCATCTACTGACTTCATAGGAAGAGTCACCAGAGACATGAAGCAACATAGCTGTCCATTCTGGGAATATGGCAAAGGGCAGTAAACCTCCTGACGAGGTCAACACTCTCTCCGCAGGCAGACACACTGCTGATGACTGTGCCCAAGAGGTAATTAAAAGCCTGGATCTTGGTCTTTATCCAGGAAACTCGCAAATCCAAACACTCAGACTCCTTGCTCAGTTTCTCAAGAGCCCCAATCACAGCCTCCATTGACTAAGCAAAGATCACTGCATTGTCAGCAAAGTCAAGTCCCGTTTTCCAGTCAGTTGGCTCAGATCTCCATGTCAAAAATAAGAGGCTTGACTTTAGTGTCAATTGGAATAGTACATACTGCTCCAGTTGCAGGCCTTGCTGTAGTGGTGGTGGCTGGCGGCTGGCGGCTGGCGGCTGGCTTTGCTTTCCAGCGGGCCTACATGAATTTAGGAAATAAGACTAAATGGCTGGGACTATAATACTGTTAAGGACACACAAAGTGCCTGAAGAATATTGTAAGTGAGATAGGACCAGGATATGGAGGAAAGGCAAGAAATTATGGTCAGCGGGTATAGTGTGGTCAAAAAATACCAGAAAAAAATTGAGATTGAGGATTCAAGATTAAGGGGCAAAGCAAAGTCATAAATTGAAGACAGAAATGGTCAGAAACAAAGAAACAAATCAAGTGAATTAGAAACTATCACTAAAATGGTCCAAAGTATTTTTGTATCCACTGTGGCAGGTCACTGCCAGGACCTGCAGAGGTCACTCAGCTCCCCAAAACCCAACACACACAGACGCATGACACAAGTTCAGCAAAACACATTTTGTATTTTTCTTGTGGGAAATGCCTCATTTTTGTTTCCCACCTGCACAGTACAGTTACAAGCAACAAACACTTTGTCTGTTTCTTTCTCTCTCTCTGTATCTCCTTTCTGCTTCCACCTCCACTCCTCTGCCAGCAAGCTTCATCTTCTCCCTCCCGACTATGGCTCCTTGAGCAGTGGCCTGTTAGTGTGGTCTGGAAGCACTTTCAGGTGAGGCAGAAGCCCAGCAAATTAGAGCATTGCAGAAACCCCTGGCAGCACCCATGGAACCCAACAGGGCTGTGTCAAAGTTCCATGGTGCCCTGTGGGAATCTGAGGCACCCCTGCAACTCAGGGGGGCTGCCATCTAGCGCTCCAGGGGGGATAATGCCTGTGTATATCTTCTGTCCAGTTCCTTCTGCTATGGAGGTGTCCCAGCCAAGTAAAGTCCCTAGCTGTCTGCCACACCACCAAGGCCTTAACTCAATTAAAGTACATAGCTGCATAGAATCATTTGACCTAAATATAAAAAAGAAACTAAATTAAACTAAAACAATAGATAGATATTAATGAAATGTAATTTAATATTACCAACTACTCATAAACATACAGATACTAACAAATGCATTATAAAGTCTGTGGAGAGTGAAAGGAACACTCATTGCTCTGTGCAGTGGCATGTACTTTAAACCCAGTATGCAAATGCCATCCTATTTACTGTATATGGAACTTTTGGTTACGTCCTTGTGACAATTAAATTCACGTGATCACAGAAGACCATGTCATGTAAATATGGTGAACAGATTTAGAGTCTAGATGCATATATCTGTGTTTATATTACAAATACAAAGTGCACCATCTCTGACAACTGGGTAGGCAAATTTACTTGCTCTTATTGTAAACATGGCTTCTCACATGGCTGGTTTGTAAACTGTGGTCCCCGGCCAGGGCTGGAGCCCGGCCGGGACGCCCAGGAGGAGGAGAGGAGGGCTTGTGCCTCCTCCAGACCGCGAGGGGGCGTCCGTCCTGGTTATGTTGGGGGCCACGGGTACAGGGCTTGGAAGCCCAGCCCTTTAGGGACCCGTGGTCACGCCCCGATGCCGGTTTATCCCGTGTGGTCTTTGGCCGAGGATGGAGCCCGGCCGGGACGCCTTCGAGGACCAGAGGAGTGCGTGTGCCTCCTCCAGACCGAGAGGGGGCGTCCGTCTTGGTTAGATAGGTGGCCTCGGGGAGGGGGCTTGGAAGCCCAGCCCTGTAGGGACCCGTGGCCACCGCCAGGCAGCGCCCCAGTGCCTATTGATCCCGGGAGCCCGGTACTTCTGCCACACCAGGAAGTGCCGGGGGGAAGACGACAGAGGAGACACGGACGACTTCCGGGTGTGCAGCCGGCACTTCCGCCACACAGGGGTGTGGCCAACATTAAGTGCCGGAAAGCAGCTGGAGCCCATCCGGGTTCCCATAAAGGGGGCCTCCTCCCTCCAGTCATTGGTGGAAGTCGGGAGGCAGTAGGACGGAGCTCGAGAGAGGACAAGAGGCGACCAGAGCAAAGGCACAGAGACTGTGGGCCCTGGACTTGGGGAATTCGGTGCAAGAGGCACTGGGGTTGTTAGTGCACGTGACTTTGAATATTTGTATATAGTGTAAATAAACAGTGTGTGGGTGCAAAATATGTTGTCCGTCTGTCTGTGCCGGGGCCAGCGTTCACAAAACGATATTCAAACAGTTCATGGCTTGATTACATGAGTCCCCACAGCGGTCACATTAGCTTTATAGATGTATTTGGTGTGGTGAAATAAATCACACAGAAATGCTCAAAAAGAGTTGGGGAATGTCCCCGTATATTGTCAGATTAAAAATGAATAAAAAGATTATCACAATCGACAAAATACAGTGATAATCATGGTGTTTATATAGTGGCATAAAAAACATGGTGGAAGGAAGTGACAAAAGCAGAAGAAACGTCATCAGGAATGGCCGGAAGTGACATCATTATGGCAGAGCAGGAAGTGATGTCATTGGCGATAGCTGGAAGTGACGTCACAGATGTTTTGTGGTGTGAGACCGTGGCCATTTTGTGAGTCTGAAAGTAAGGTAGGTGGTGTCACACACGTGTGAATAGGAGGACGTTGTGTGGACCAAGTAATGGTAATTCCACGCCAGGCCAGGGGAGGGCGTGGTGCATTAAACCTTCTCCTACTATCTCTACAGACCAGCCGCGGGAAAACCTATCTGAATCAAGAACGTCACTTCCAGTTCCGGCGCCTAGAAGAACGTCACTTCCAGTTCCGGCACCTAGGAAAACGTCACTCCCAGTTCCGGCGCCCAGAAGATTGTCACTTCCGGTCCCGGCTCCCAGGCTGATGTCAGAGAAACATCACTTCCGGTCAACCTACATCACTTCCAGTTAACATACGTCACTTCCTGTCTGACCATTTAAAACTGCCATCTTTTCAAACCTTCACCAGTTCTGTTTCGTACTGTCATCATCATTGAATGAACTTAAAAGAATCCTTTGCAGCTAGGAATATTATACGGGTGGTTGCCCCAAACCTTTTCTACGTGTGTCGAATCGCTTCTTTTTACAGTGGATTATTGTTTTTCTTCTTTATTTCTGTAGACAAAGAGAGAGAGACATCAGTACACATAAGCAACCCTTTATCTCGTGAAATATCACTCACTTTAGGACTTGATGGCTGCTTCCTAAGCGTGCGTGTGTGACAGTGGTCAAAACTGTTAGTAGATGAAAATTAAAAGGAATTTTAGGGCACCATTCTGTTCAACTTAACTAGCCAGGCTGTATGAACTATACTGCCTTTCATGATAATTTCTTTCACAATGCAGTTTCCAAGAGCTTACACCAAATCATGATAAAATGTCATAGAATAACAAAAGTGAATGAGAGCACATGAAGTGGAGTCAAAATAAAGGTGTTATAATAGAAAGTAATTTAGTAGTATATGTGTTAAACAAAAAGCCAAAGGCTTAATGCAACAAGCTCAGAAAATACCTGTATGCATAAGGATAAAATCATATCCTTAGAAGAAATCATTTTAAAACATTTAAAGTAATTAAAACTTTGAATATCAGAGATGTTTTCATATGACAGGTTCTGACATTATTCAGATAGGAAAATGTTAAACCTTTTAATATATTGCTCCATTTACACTTACACTGAAGGAACAAGTGCTAACATATTACTTCATCTGCAGGCTTCCAATGTAAAGCTTGTGTATACACTGTCAGCCCCAGAAGTCTTTAATGGCTGCAGGCATCCATTTACTGTACCTTATTGTCTGTATTTAAAATTACCTGGTAGACATTATGCAATGCAATATAATAAATTGGCATATTTTTATATAATTTTCATTAATAATGAATTCATGCTTGGAATCATTCCATACTGTTTCCAGGTTTATAAGCCTCAGGCAAAAATGAATAAATCATTGTGAAGACATTGTGAACATCGAGCTGTGGATCTTTGGAGCCACACAAATAAGATATTGACCACACATATTAGTCTTCTGCAACTATGTGAGCGACACGTCATCAGGAATGGCCGGAAGTGACATCATTATGGCAGAGCAGGAAGTGATGTCATTGGCGATAGCTTTTACAGGTACATTTTTGTTTTTTACTAAGCTTTTTCAAAACTGTTATCTTTAGTGTAATGAACTGTAGTAACACTTTATATAGCATAGCACACAAGTTGATTAAAGGTCTTATTTCAGCTTAAATCAGTGAACCAGCAATAAAATTTGGTACTGAAGAATTGTAGTTCTAGTCTAACCTCCTTAACCATTATACCACACTAAATGATAACAAAATTATCAAAGCCACTTAATCCAACTAAGGGTCATGGGGGTCTAGAGTCCATCCCAGAAGCACCAGGCATAAGTCAGGAAACCTCCCTAGCAGGAATATAGAATCACCAATTAGTTTAACATTTATGTCTTTTGGAATTTGGAACAAAAACTGGAGTACCTGGAGCTAGAAAATGGAGATATGATCAGAATGGTAGTGAACTTCTCAAAGAGGATTCAAAGCCAGGATACTAGATTTACTGTATGAGGCAGTGGAACTACCCACTACATCATTCACACTAAATACAGTCTTTTGAGAAAATGAGTGTAAATTAAAGTTGAGATAAAAATTCATGAAATATGTCAAGCCTAAAAATATTTTGAACAGCTTAATTATGGAAAAACTGGCATGTTAATTCAAGAATATGCCAATATTATGAACCAAAATTCTATCCAGATGTCTATGAACATATTTCTAGTGAAGGAGGTCACCAAGAGTCCAATGGGAACTCTGAAGGAGTTATAAGCTATGATGGTTAAGATTAGAGAGACTGTGGAGGCAACAACTGGTGCTTCACCAGTCACAGCTTTATGGAAGAGTAGCAAAAAGAAAGCCTTTGTTAGAAAGACGCACATGACAATTTGGCTAGAGTTTGCCCAGATGACCCGTGAGAGACTCTGGAATCAGCTGGAAGAAGATTCAATTCTCTGATGAGACCAAAACTGTGTTTTACGGCCATCAGATTTAAACACCATGTTTGGCATAAGCCAAACAATTCACATTATCAAAAGCACACCATCCCTACCTTGGTGGGGGCAGCATCATGCTGTGGAAATGCTTCTCTGTAGCATCATGCAGGGAAACCCTGAAGGAAAATACTTTATGCTGTCTGCAAGAAATCTATTCTTTGGAAGAAGGTTTGTTTTCCAGCAAGACAAGGACCCTAAAAAGAAGCCAAAGCTATACAGCAATGGCTTAAAAACAACAATGCTCATGTCCTGGAATGACTGAGCCAGGGCCAGATCTAAATTTGTGGCATGAAAAAAGCTGTTCACTCACAATCGCCATGTAGCCTAACAGAGCTTGAACAGATCTGAAAAGAAGATAATTGCAGTGTCCAGATGTGAAAAGATGATAGAGACTCAAGGATGGAATGGCTGCCAAAGGTGCATCTGACTTGAAGGGATGACTACTTATGCAATCAATTTGTAATCTATTTAGAGCACTCTGCAGGGATCTGTTTTCATTTTAACATTAAAGAGTCTTCAAAAAGCCAAATTAAATTCACTGTGATTCAATGTTGTGTAACAATAAAACATAAAAACTTCCAAGTGGTGAATGCTCCAAATAGGTACGGTAAAATGTCTCCTAGATTGGTCTTTCGCTCCAAGAAAGTCATGCTAGTTTTTGTATTTTCTTTTGATAACACCTGGCCTAACAGTTCACAATTCTAAATATTTGTATACAATATAAACAACATGCACTGCTCCCCCATGCCACTAAGTTCTGAGAATATTATCTTATCTTATATCTATAAACATTAATTTAATTTAACAATTTCATTTCTTGCTTAAAGGAGTGGTATAGCCAATATTTGAAATTTCACAGTTACTTTCTAATCTTCAAAAATGTCTGTGGGTAAGAAGAATCTCAATAATTTAGTTTTTCTGAATTTAGGACATGAACCTCACTGTGTTTATAATGCAAGGCAATGATTGATAGTTCCATATTATAAATAGAGCACCTTAAAGCCAATATAAACTCATGAAAAGTTAACATATTAATACATTATTAATACACAATTATGGTATATCGCAAAATTAAAAATATTTTTTAAAGGGTGCTAGTTTTTTTTTTTCTTGGAGACCACCACAGCTAATGAAATGTGGAGAGGAGTATATATTATGTAATTTGTGGTAGCCATGATTTTGAACAGACACCCCCGGAAGTACATCCAAAAATTCTGTTCATGTATACATTGTTATACTTTGCCTTGGTTATAATAAACTTTGAATTGGAATCTGTAAACTAATGGCACATAAAAAGATTAAATGTTTATTATTTTGCCTTAAGGTAAAGATTTCATGATGGTCTCACATGTCTTTGCTAGTGTATATGATCAGGTGGGCTGAGTCTGGACTTGTTAGTGTGTCTGAATGTGGTGTGCACGTTAATGTGCCCTGCAATGGACTGGCATCACAATCTGCATTGGTCCTTACTTTTATGCGATTATGCTTGAAGGTTTTGGATCCTTATAAAAATTTGAATATTAAAAAATAAAGAATATATTTTAACACACTGGGCTAACAAATTTTTGTTTCACTTTTAAAATTTGAGAAACTGGGAAATATATTTGACTGTGCTCATTATTTTGCATTTGCATAAATTAAATTTTGACAGTACCTGAGTTAGTGCACATTTCCTTATTTTGGCTAAAAACTAGTTATACATCGTGATATAATTCTGAGATGTAAATATACTCATATTTAATTTAAACTGAATTAAATTCTCGAGGATACAAGTTTAAAAAAAAAAAAAGCAGCCAATGTGTTCATAATAAACCAGACAACAGACCTAATACTATTCTTATAAACGGACAAAGCTTGAGACAGGTATTAACTTATAAGTAGAAGAGATGTGATTACAAGCACTTCAGTGTTCATCTCGAATGAGATCAGGGTTATGTGACAAGTGTCACTCATACATATCAGAGGGACATCTTCTCGGCTCCTCCAAGCTAAGCACTTTCAGCCAGGGACACCAGAGGGCGCAATTTCTAACCACATTATCTCCTTTCCAACCCACAGCCCAGAGAAGCCACCCAGTTGTGGCAACTTAACCTGTTCTGTTTATTCCAGGAATTATAAAAAAAAGAGGGGGCTCCTGGAAGGTGACAGCTCACTTGGAAGATGACGCAGCTACGGGAAAGAAATCTGATGACAAGCCTGATTAAATTCTATATTAGCCGATGGCTTATTTGATTTGTTCAGCTTTTGCACCATTGCACACTTGTTTTTATATAAAAGTGGTAAATGGGGTGGTACTCCAACACTTCACCTGAGGTCCGGTGGTTACTGATAGACAACATAAACCAGTTTAAATTCAGTTGTTTTATATATATATATAGTAAAACCCAAAATCAGAAAAATTTGGGACAGTAATGAAAATGGAAATTTCAAAAATGCAGTGATTCTTAACTTTACTTTGACTTTTATTTCATTGCAGACAGTATGAACCCAAGATATTTCATGTTTTGTCTGGTCAACTTCATTTCATTTGTTAATATATATCCATTCCTGCAGTTCAGGCCTGCAACACATTCCAAAAAGGTTGGCTAACTATTTTTATGATCACAGAAGTATTTTTTGTAATGCCTTTCTCTTAAATAATTAGGAATGATTTAGCTCTTCAGCATTCCCATTTTTAAATTATGCAGCCTTACACTGCTAACTTACTCTTTTCTTTTTATCTCAAAGTTGCTAAGTATGCTAAAAATGGCCACATAGCTATACATAGGTGTATTTTTTATGTTATGCTTTGTTGCCAGTTTTAAAGAACATTTAGTTGATGCCTTGATTTGTGGTTTTGCAGGCATTGTGTTTTATGATTTACCCCTCCAAAATAATTAAAAAACCCTCCCAAAACACAATCAAGAATAAATATAAATGTATGTTTTTAGCTAAATTAAGAATAACCAAACACAATTTATAAGGGGCAGGGGATAGAAAGTTATATCATTAACAAGAACAAACAAAATAAGATACAAAAATATCTAAACAAACCAAGCCATGGGAATTGAGTTTAAAGTCTGAATAAACCAAGGGAAAGGATTTAACGTAAAGAAAATTCTAACTAACAAAGCCCATAGCAAACATTCAAAATAACAGTCCTTAAACAGAAAAAGGAATAAGGAACAGAGAAAACCTTGAACAACCGAATGGAACCAAAAAGAATAACCATACTGTAGAATAAGCATGATAAAATTAAGTCAAATTCTGAAAATCCAAAACTAACAAAATATTTCTGTTTAGAAACAGGCTACTCAGTGTGAAAGGGGCAAAAGGTAAAAATAGGCCTGACCAAACTAGTGCCACAGTAAAGAGGAGTAATAAACAGATGTCTTTTATATTACTCAGATGACTACAGTCCCTATAGCTGATGCAATTTAGGATCATAATGTTTTATTAAAACCATCCCCTTTCAGCTCCACAGAAAACTGAAAATACTAAAAACAGAAAAACAAAGGACTGAGGATCGACATTGCATGCAAAAAGAGCGGACTGAGGCACAGGCAAAAACCTGTCCTTAAGTTGATAAGTCTTTCCTCATTTTTAGTAATGAGTTCAATTCACTATGAGTTTGGAGAAATCATAGAAATGTTCAGGAGCTTCGCCTAACTCCACGAAGTGAGTTGAAGTTAATAGGGAAGAAGGACCTGAACTAGATTTGAGTGGATTATAATGGTGCAATGGTGTTTTAACTATCCTTGAGGGATAGGGAAGTATATCCTAAGACACTAGACTGATTATTGTGGCCAAAAATGTGATCTGCACTATGAAGCAGCAGTGCTAACCACTGTGCCATCATTCCTTAAGCAACAAAAGACGCAGACAAAACAAATAATATAAACAAAATAAAACATATGGCCACAAACTACCCATAAGTAAATAAAATACAAATCATTTCGCTCACTGAACTGATGGGACTGGCCCTGGGCTCTGGGCACAGCTGGAACAGCTTTTTCTTTCCCCATGTATCTATGCAGATACTTCACACTTTTTTCTTCCATCAACATGAAAGACACGCCTTGTTTATGCCAATATATATTTTATCATTATTATTAATTGACAGTGTCTCCTGTGTTTTCTGATTCGAGGTGGGCTCCTTTAAGACTTGTTTTGACTCATACCTGCAGCACATAGCTAATTATGCATGCAGCACTGCCCTTGAAGCCCACAGGGATCGGTGTTATATATCTGGTGGCAGTACTCATTCTCGTTATGGTAAGCCAATGTACACCTCAAATGAAAATACTACAAGTATTTTTTTTTTAATGCATGCATCGGGTTGTTGAATTACGTATGTGCAAAGCAGATCAAGCGATGATCTTGCAGTTCGCACACGTGAAAGTTCAGGACATGGATGGTACAACTCTGTAATGTCACGATGGCCCCACAAAGGATCATGGGGTGCTGGGAAAAAAATAAATCTAAGCTGGCTGTACAGCAAATTACCAGAAAAATATTTGGCAAACAATGTCACCAGCAAGCACAGCATATTTGCTGGAAATTCTTTTCTTTTTTACAATCAACACTACTCATTGTTTCCCAACCCGAAATAAAAACTGCTGTAAGTAGTATTTTAACACTATGGTATGGTCGATGTTCCACAGAGTGAAACATTAGTGATCAATTGGTCCTGGATTAAACTTGTGCTCGTTGTGAGCTCAAAAAATGGAAACATTGAATACCTGAAAACAGGATGGACCAAAAGTATGGGAAACGGAAATTATAAAAGAATGCACCAAATTATAATCATTAAACTGGTTGGGGTTTGAAAAGCCACAGAAAAAACAAAAAACATCATCAAAACTAGAATTGCTAACCAAAATTCAAAATGAAATGTTTAAAGCAAAATTCTAGAAGTTAAACTTTTTGTTTGACCATAACTGCCACCATGAATAGTTTTGTCTTAAATGAACAAAATCCCAAGTGTATACCTGTATGTGACTACCTCAACAGGCATAGCAAGAGCAAAGGATTAAAACATTAATTATAAAAAAGCAAGACTATAAATGGTAAACTATAATAATGATAAAAAATTCAAAAAACAAATCAAAATATTTAGAAAAAGTTGCTAAACAAATGAAGGAGTGCCAACACAAAGTTTTTGACACAGAAATACCGATCATGACAGTGTCAACTGGAGATTTCAGAAAATTAAAAATTTAACAATAATTATATTATTATGTTAGGTATGCCTAGTTTGTTCAAAAGCATTGAGATAAATGCTATTACTTTTCATTTTTCTATTTTAATGTAGCTAATTTTACCTGAGAAAGCAAGTATGTATTGCTAATACAGAACTAGTGATGAGCAACACAATTCTCATGAAACTAAATTGGCAGTGAAAATCAGTATTTCAAAAAAATTCACAAACCAAATAGTGTTTCACGTTCAGCAAAATTTGTGCCATGCGCACAATCAGAAAGGTGTTTCATCCTGTGCAGTTTATGTGGATTGGTGATTGTGTTTGTGTGTGAGTGTGTTCACCATGCAGTAAGCTGGCGCCCAATCCAGAGATTGTCGCTACTTTGCACCCGGCACTTGCTGAAATAGGCCCAAGCTTTCCATCTATCTTGCTCAGGATAATTGGGTTTGGAAGATGGATGGGTAGATGAATGGAATCATTTTAATGCATTAACTCTGCATACATCTGCCTGTCATTTAGTATTTAAATAAAGTTCTTTAACAAAAAAAAAATTTGGAGGGGAATTTTTTCTTTTCACGTATAGACATTTTTTTAGACATTATCTCATAGTATGATCACAGTCTTGGTGAATGCAATACTAAAGATCCTTACAGTTTAGAAAAGAAACTTGAAACTCCATGGTGCTTAGAGTGTGCATATCCTCATTGTCACTTTTGTGAAACTGTGTGCCAATTAAAACTTGCCTGTGTTACTTTTCACTATAAACATCAAACTGGACTAGAAGCTATAAATTAATGAATTTATAAGTTCAGTCACCAAGAGTAGGTTAGACAGAACACTGTAAATTATTGGATGTATCCCAAATTTGAATTTAATAGTGTTATAAATGAATGATTACAAGTATCCTTTTCATTTACTAAACCAAATGTAAAATACCTTCAATAGATGCAGGGCAAGAACCAAATTTTGGGTGTGAACTCCTACAATACAGTATATAAAATGTAAATGCAGCAATGTATGTCACTACATTGCAGAGAAAAAACCCTCAAGAAACTATGAGCAACCATGACAGTAGAGAAAAAGTCTGAAAGAAAGTCCAGCCAAACTTGAAGCTGGTGTTTGTTACAACCAGTACAGCAGCAGGCAGAGGGCAGAGAGGGACTAAGGTTAGTTATCAAATTGGCTTAGTGTAGCTGAAAAAGCCGATTGTCGTTCACTTCTTTGGGGTCAATTCGTACCTCTAACTTGTCCGTACATTAAACAGAATCACTTACTTTCCTTCTCTTTAATTCTTTTATGTCACAGTTAAAATCGATATATGTACAATTATTTAAACCTTCAAGAAAAAACTATTGTAAAGTTGGACACCACTGATTTACAACTAAGGCAGCTATAAAATAATGCAATAGAATATAATATAATAGAACATGCAAATAAAAAATAACAGCCTTTAATAAAATGGATGTTTAAAAGTCTAATTAAAATACTTGTAATTTAGGGACATAAAAATGTTACATTAGTAGTTCCTAATGATGCTTTTTGCCAATTGTCATAGGAACTGAACACTTTGTTTTATTTGTGCATCTAAACCCCTAATTCTGGTCATTTTTGTTACTTGGTAAACATTTGTTCTTTTTTCATCTTCTTGCCAGATTAAGTCTAACCATTCTTCTCTATGGATTTGGAAAGTTATTTTTTGTGGCTTCCATCCAACATTTTGACAAGCTCCTTTTCTTGTGCCCCTTACTGGGGTAAATAAAAATGAAGTATTGTTGGCTTTTATGTACGGTTAAACACATGCAGCTTTTGGTAGCTCTCATGTGTGGTTTAACAAATGTGGTTTTTGTGGCTTTTGCCTGAGGTTAAAATACAAGGATTGGATCATTTGCTTTTATGGTTTTAGAGCCGAGAAGAGTAATAAGTCATTTGAAACTCTAATTTGGAACCACTGTCACAAAAAAGACAAACAGACTGGCATTTAGGTGCATTTTGTTATGTTCTAAAGGTATTCAAAATTTTTCAGTGTTTTTCAGCGGTATTCACTTTTGTAAGTTGCCAAAATCACAAAAATCACAATATCGTTTAATTTTTTCTAAAAGAATTTCTAACAAGTAACTATAATACCATATCACCCTAAAAAGAAAGCAAACATGCAATGATTCAATGGTAAATTTCTCTGTGTGAAGTTTGCACACCCCCCTCTGTCCACACAAGTGTTCTCTTAATTTTTTGAGCAGTATATATATATACTGATATATATACAGATGGAGCTCTCCCGGCAACACAGAGGTGCCCTGAATTCCAGCAGGGCATTATGGACCTTGGAGTCTTTCTTCACAGCCCTGCTGGATACCATGAGCACTGCCAGGGGACGCTGCAGGGAGGCCTAGGGACTTATATTATCCATATAGCCTGGAAGTAATTCACAAGCACGGAAACGGAAGAAATGATATATTCCTGGGCTGAGGAGAAGAGGAGTTTTGATCAGACTCGGAAGTGCTAAGAATCACATGGATTGGGAGGATCAGAAGCACTTCTGAGGCAAGGACTATAAAAGAATTTTGGAAACACCAGAGCGTTGAGCTGAGTCGGAAGGAAGGGTGACAACGCATCTGGGAGTGGAGGATTATTGTATTGATTGTGATTTATTATTTATGAGTATTGTGGAGTGGAGGGTGCTTTGTGCACTGTATAGTACAAATAAATTAATTATTTGGGCTTTTATCTGCTGTCTGGCGTCTGGTCTGAGGGTTCAAGGTGACAACAGGGCCCCCTATTTGTCACTATATATATATATATATATATATTGTTACAAACTCCACACAGAGCCATAGCAAGGTTTGGGGCAGCCACCCGTATAATTAGCATCCTGGCTGCAATGTCATAAAAATGAATACAACACTGATGTGCACAAAACCGAGTCGAAAACAGAACTTAGAGAATAGGGAAAAGGTGGAGGTTTTTAAAGGGGAAGACAGGAAGTGAGGTCAAAGGGGTCAGGCTCGTGAGAGTCTTCAACCATAGGCTCAAGCCCGGACATGACATCACAGGGGCCAGAGCCGGCAAGGTCTTCTTCCATAGGCTCGGTCCTGGAAGTAACGTCAAGAGGACCAAGTGGACTCTCCCGTGACTGGTCTACAGGAAAGGGAGAAAAAGAGTCAGTGCACACTGTCACATTCTCGTCTGAACCGTAATTGCCCTTGGTCAAGCCCTTTAGCTGCCTCCCATGCGCACGTGTGTGACAAGGCCCCCACCTCAGCCCAGACCCGTCGGGTCAGGCGACCCTAACCGAGAGGTCATGAACCTGAGAAAGAGCATCGGCGTTGGCGTGAAGGGAGCCTCGATGATGAATGAGCAAAAACTTGTATGGCTAGAGGTCAAGAAACCACCAGGTGACCCATGGATTCGACTCCTTGTGCAGGGCCATCCACTTTAAAGGTGCATGGTCCGTGACAAGGGTGAATTCCCGGCTCAATAGGTAGTACCTCAGCTGAATAATAGCCCATTTAATCGCCAAAGCCTCCCCCTCCACTACCGCATACCTGGTCTCCCGGTCCAACAGTTTCCGACTCAAGAACATGATGGGGTTTTCCACACCATCAACGCTTTGGCTCAGGATGGCTCCCAGGCCTGTGTCCAAAGCGTCCGTCTGGAGGATGAAAGGTAAAGAAAAGTTAGGTGCTTTCAAAATAGGTGTGTATGTAAGGGCCTGCTTCAAGTTACTAAATGCAGCGCCTGTCTTTTCAGTCCATAGCACAATGTTTGGGGCCCTCTTCTTTGTCAAATCAGTCAAGGGTGCCGCTCTCTCCGAGAAAACCGGCGGTAGTACCCCACTAACCTGAGAAAGGCTTGGACCTGCCGCTTAGTTTGTGGACAGGGCCATTTCAAAATGGTATCTACTTTGGAGCACTGTGGCTTCAAGGTACCCCGACCCACCAGGTAGCCTAAATACTTGGCTTTGCTCAAATCAAAGAAACATTTCTTGGGATTAATCCAAAGACCGGCCTCATCAAGTGTCCGCAATACTGCTTTTACCTGCTGTAGGTGTTCCATCCTTGTGCTGGTATAGATGACCACATCATCCAGGTAGGCAGCACTGTATGAGTTATGGGGCCTAAGCACTTTATCCACCAGATGCTGAAAAGTTGCTGGAGCCCCGTGTAACCCAAATGGAAGGACACAATACTCCCTGTGTCCACTAGGGGTGATAAACGCTGTCTTAACCTTCGTGGAGTCCATTAAAGGAACCTGCCAGTACCCCTTTGTCATGACCAGCATGGTCAAATATTGAGCCTATCCAAGCCTCTCGAAGTCGTCCACTCGTGGCACTGGATAAGCATCAAATTGGGAGACTTGATTAATTCGACAGAAGATGTTGCAAAACCTCCAACTCCCATCAGGCTTAGTGACCAATACAATGGGACTGGACCAGGGACTATGACTTTCCTTGATTACTCCTAGTTCCAGCATGTGCTTGATCTCCACTTCAGCTCTTTTTGCCAATACGGACATTCTCGGACTATAACCCTGGGCTCTGTCACAATGTTGTGCTCAATCAGAGGGGTTCTTCCGGGGTTTTCACTCACTACCTCGTGGACGGACAAGATAACTGTTTCCGGCTCCCGTCGCTGTCTGGGACTTAAATCCGCACCGACGTTAAGGCTAGCCGTGTGAGCAAAGAGTGAGTGGGGCTGACCGGAGGAGGTTTCACGATCCCTGTCCTTCCACAGTTTCAGCAGATTTACATGATAAACCCGCTCCCTCGGCTGACGATTGGGTTGACTCACCAAATAGTCGACAATTCCTTTCCTGCCCTTAAGTTTGTAGGGGCCTTGCCAATGGGCAAGTAACTTAGAGTGAGAGGTAGGTACTAGGACCAGGCCACAATCTCCCGGGCGGAACTCCCAGAGAGACGTGCCACGGTCATAATATCGGACCTGTGCTGCTTGTACTTTTTCCATGTGACTTTTAAGCAGAGGCCGAATTTTAACAAATCTAGCGCGTAATTGCACGATATACTCCAATATATTTGTAGAGGGAAGAGCCTCTTCTTCCCATCCTTCTTTTAAGATATCTAATAGACCCCAGGGTTGTCGCCCATACAATAATTCAAAAGCGGAGAACCCTGTGTAGGCTTGAGGGACTTCCCGATAGGCAAAAAGAACGAGGGGGAGGAGCTGATCCCAGTTCCTTCAGTCCTCATTGACCACCTTATGAAGCATTTGTTTGAGAGTCTGATTGAATCTCTCTACCATACCGTCGGTTTGAGGATGACATGCTCAAGTCTTTAGATGCTTTATTTTAAATAACTTGGCAGTCTCCTTGAACATCGCCGAGGTAAAAAGTGTCCCTTGGTCCATCAGGACTTCCTTAGGGATGTCGCACCACGCAAAGTCCCCCAGTAATTCCCATGCGATGGCTTTAGAAGTAGCTGAGCGCAACAGAACAGCTTCGGGGTATTTGGTAGCATAATCCACGAAGACTAAAATGTACTTGTGTCCTTGGGCGGAGCGATCTAGGGGTCCGACTAAATCAACCCCAATTCTGTGAAAGGGAACATCAATTAGGGGAATAGGAACGAGAGGAGCACAGTCCCTCCTAGGAATTTGTCGCAATTGACACTCCAGGCAGGAAGTGCAAAAGCGATGAACCTCCTCATTGATTCCTGGCCAATAAAAGTGGAGCTTGATCCGCTCCAGGGTTTTCTCTGTGTCCAAATGGCCACCTAGGAGGTGGGCATGTGCCAACTCACAGACCTACCACCGGAAGGTCCGCGGGATTAGCAGTAGCCGTCTCTCCTGTCCCTCATGCTCAGCTACATGATACAGAAGGTTGTTCTCTAAGACAAAGTGAGAACCCTGTGGCATGGACTGGTGAGTTTGCTGGCCATTGACAAGGACTACTGCATTTTTAGCAAATTTAAGGGAATCGTTATTCCACTGCTCTCTTCTAAACGAAGCTGGCGTTTCTCTGAATTGAAACTGTAAGAGGGAGAGAGGGTCCTGGCCGACCTCATGGGGTGTGGTTTCCTCCCGTTCCATCTCGGCACTGGAGGATGACGTATCAGCTCGCGATGGTCTGGGAGTTGCCACATCACTCAGGAAGGCTGCTTTGTCTCTCTCCGCCGGCTGGTTACACGGTGGGGAGGCTGCTTGAGACGGCTCATCTCCAACTACAACTAGGCCTAAGTTAACACCAGGAGTTGTATGTGTCTCACCGCTTTTAATTTTAGATCAGACCTGCTCTAGTATCACTGGGTGTGGAGGATCTTAGAGGATCGCCACGGTTAATTTGTGAACCAATCCTCCGTAACTGATGACACAAATGGCGGACCTGTACTGGCGGATTTCTCCGTGGACACAGGTTATACTGGTCTTAAATTTTAACCACTGTTGCGGTAGCACAAATCGGCGGGCAACAATTGTAATGTTGCTGCCGGAAATCGAACAAGGCTGTGGTCTTGTACCCATTTACGATCACCACGCCAGTGTGTGGGACCGCCAATGGGTTAGTCAGAGCACACCAACCCCTCCTCCCCCTCCACCTACATTCCTCCTCACTCCCAAGTGATTTGCGCGCCCGTGACTCCAGTGACGTCAGCAGAAGCTCCAGGTTGTACGGGGGTTCTAGGTTTAGGGTTGGAGAAAAGGAGTTTTCACCTGACCCGGAAGTGCTGGATAATCCGGGTCAAGGACTATAAAGGACTGTGGGAGATCCCAGACAGGTGAGCTGAGTTGGGAGGAAGGAAACAACGTGTCTGGGAGTGGAGGATTGATTATTGTTATAGTTTATGAATATTGTGGAATGGAGGGTGCTTTGTGCACATTATTGTATGAATAAAGTCAAGAATTGGACTTTTATCTGGTGTCTGGCATCTGATCTGTGGGTTAAAGGGGACAACAGCGTCCCCTATCTGTCACAGCCCAAATAAGTGCGAAACACGTGTCACATACTCTTTGCATTATTCGACAGTAAAATTATATATATATATATATATATATATATATATATATATATATGTGTATGTATAAATATATGTGTATGTATATATATATATATATATGTATATACATATATATGGCTAACATTTGACAAAGTCTATTTAAATTAGACAAGAAACATGTCCTACATGCAAGTTAAAGGAACATATATTATTTTCACTTTTGTGAAGCCATGTGTGAAGAGAATGTAGTGGTTTGCTATGAAATAGGGATGACCAGGAGAGAAAACATTAACCATAGCCAATGATGAAGCCAGAAATCTAGCATTAAACAATCATAGTAGGCAGACAAAAAGAAAGAGTCAGGAAAAAGAAATTCTAATGCACTTAATATACACACAAGCATGAACAACAGTTTGTTGGAAATATTCTCAAACATGGATAATGACTTATCTGATGTGTCACTTTATATATCGTTGCGTTAATGGCACTAATTAACTAATTCCCATTGTGTTGTGATGATGGTGACTTAAAATAGAGGAGCCTGTAAAAACAGAATGATGGCAGAAATAACTGAAAATAATATTAATTATAGAAAAAGAAGTACCGAATATGATGCAAATCTTCTGCAAACCCAAAACAGGAACAGTTATGAACATAAAGAAGCTGAAGTGAGTGCTCAGAAATTATTAAAACACAGAGAATAATAACAGGTTTATTTATGTTAATTCAAAATTTTCATCCATCAGACAATACGCAAAAACAATTCAGAAAGGGTAAACTATTCTGTTGTTTAAACTGTTGAATACAACTCAAGGGACGTTTTGCACAAAGTCTGTAAAACTAGGAATGCATTTCTACAACCCAGCTTTGAAGGGCTCATCTTTGGCACGTTTGAGGAGACTGAACCTCATCAGTTTTGAGTAAAGAAACATCATGTGAGAACAAAAGGTTTATTTTCAAAATTCTCAAAGGTATTCATGAAGTTAGTTATTTGAAATTCTACCAATAAAACATTGAAAGAAATACTCAAGAATAAGCATAATAATCAATGGAAAATGCATTTCAAGACAGAAAGCGAGAAGCACTTCTTCACTCACATGGAAATCTGAAACAAACCACAAAGTCAGACTGATTGTGATTTTAGGGAAATTCAGCCATTGACTAACCATGTAAAGCTGAGGCTGAAGTTTTTTTTTCTTTTATGCTCAAATGTCTAAAGCTTTCTCTTATTGTTTCACCAATTTCAGCAAAGTTTTCTTTCTCTGTGGCAAATTCTGGGTTATTTTAGTACTGATTGGGGTTAAGCACAAGGGATATAATGTCTGGAATTTCTCTTGTAAAAGGATAACTTCAGAAGACCACTTCTGGAAGTCAATTATAGATCTGCCATGATCCAATATAATATATATGATTTTGTGGTTGTTGCTATTATTGCTTTAAATAGAGAATGATCGTTATGAGTTTCAAAATATTTCATTTGATGACCATATGAAACAGCAGCTGCCTTGGAAAGGGAGAGACTTTTGGCTTGCTGGGCATTGTTTATAATGCTGATGACAATGTCTAATAAAATATGAGCAAAACAAACAAGCATTAAAACAATCACACAATACTTCAGCAGCTGAAGCCACATTATACGGGTGCCTCAATAATATCTGCAATATGGTCCGGCATTTGTACCTTGATTGAACTTAACCCAGTTAATGCTAAAATTAATTTTGCAACCCATAGTTTTTGTTCTTTTTCTCTATTAATCTTTTTTGAAATATGACCATTTAACATATCAGGACTGTGGTTTCCTCGTCATACTTAAGATGAAGAATTCTAATGCAGTATATCGATGTTGCAGTTCTATTGTCCTGTACATTAATAGACCTTGTGTGATCAGTTTAAGCAGCACCTCTATGACTCTTTTCTTTGCTAATTATTTAAGATGCTTTAAGTAAGAACATGATTCACAGCTTGAAATAAAAGTACACTAATTACCAAAAAACTGTTTTGGCAAACCAAAAGAGTTATTCCTTTTTATTATTTTACATGCAAACCAGATGGGTTATTCTCTCTCCCTCCCTCCCTTTGATGTCCCTTTCTCTCCAGGCAACAGTCTGGTATTAATAAACAGTACAAAATATGTTTATTTTTTTTAAACCACTTCTGAGTGACAGAAAGGAAAAAAAGAAAGACAAGAAACAATTTCATTGCAGTTTTAGCCAAAAAAAGTTAGGAATAGAGAGAGAGATCGAGAGAGAGAGGCATTGACTGCCCGTACTTTAAATTTCTATACATACACCTTAACTGTTTAGGCGTTGCTTGGCAAAAAAAAATATTAAACTTGAATTGTTCACACACCACAATGAGGTTTATCATACTGGTGTCAGCTATAGCACGTATGGCCCTCATCATATTTTATTGTAGAGAAAGCTAGAAGATTGAATTTTAATTTTGTAGATTAAGTAATGAGGATGTCAACCTTTATACTGTGTGTTAATCCAATAATCTGTTCTGTACTCATAGACCTCTGTTGTTAAAAAAAGTTTGAATGTGCCACTCTTGATCTAAAATCTAAAAAAAAAAGACATTCAAATTAGGCTAACAAGAAATAAGCATGAAAATAAAATTCAAGCTGGATCATAACCATTTATGTACGATACAATGCCACAGTATTATGAAATGGTTTTATATGGAATTGTAACAAATAAAGCTGTTGAATTTAAATAATATCATATACTTTTGATAATATTTTTTCTTGCATAAAATGTATCACGGCTCATAAAAGAATGACATAGAATCTATACATTGTAAGAATCAGCTTGAAAAGTCAGTTGTTTTGTTAAATTGCTGTTTCTTTGTGTTTCATATTATGCTGTAATTTAAATAAATGATACATATTATGTTATTTTATAGATGAACATGTAATCTCAGTAGCTTACCTAAATGGACAGTGGCACCTTTAATGCCTGCCGATTACAATGATTGAATTGCATTTGTCTGGATTCATGCTAGGAAAAGGAACATCAAATGCCATTTTCACCTTGAGACTGATTATGAAAAAATATAGAGATAAACAGAAAGGATTGCACATGGTATTTATAGATTTAGAAAAATAATAAGGCAGAGTCCCTCCTGGCAAGAAATGTGGAGAGATGTATGAGAGAGTAGGGAGTACCAGAGAACTATGAATGATAGTTATGGATATGTATGAAGAGTCAACATAAACGTGAGAAGTAGTATAGGAAGGTCTGCAGTTAAGGATGGGTTGTAGCAAGGTTCATTATTAAGCTCGTATTTTTTTAGACTAGTTACAGAGTTATTATAGATTAGGCCCCATTGGTACCTGCTATTTGTGGATAACATTGTGCAATGTGGCACCTCTAAGAATATTGTGGAAACAAAACTGGAGTAGTTCAGAAGAGCTGTGGAGGACAGAAGTCTTAAGATTAGTAGGAAAATATCAATGATGTAATGGACAAGAACAAGATGGTGAAGTTAACCTCCTGGGTGAAAGGCTTTAAAAGGTGGAAAAGTTCACATATCTAGGGTCAATACTTATAGAGGATGGACGGCTAGATTCTGAAATAAACCATAACATGTAATCAGCTTGGAAGATTGGAAACAAGTATTGGGAGTGTTATGTGACTGAAAAAAGAGTGCAAGACAGTGGTCAGACAAGTGTTGCTTACATCAGAAACCTGAGCAGTTTCAAAGGTACATGAGGGGAAATGATGCAAAAGAATGAGGATTTTGAGATGGATGTGTGGAATAACAAAGCTAGATACGATTAGGAATGAAAGATTCAGGGGTACAGTTAAAGAATTCTGTAAGGAATACAAGAAAAGAAGGATAAAGCTGTATGATGAGCATGTCATGACAAGAGTGGTAAACGATGTGGGGACAGCACTCAAGGATATGAAGGTGTTAGGATGGAGAATAGGAGGACAACAAAAGAGAAAGGGGTGGACTGTGCGAAAGGGGACATAAGTGAGAAAGGGTCATCAGGAGTGCAAATGTACAACAGATGAAAATGGATGAGGCTGGCCAAATACAGCAACCTGTCATGAAAGAAGGAACAACTTTAGAAGAAGAAGATTTGTTTAGCCCATCATAAAGGATGTATCAGGAAAGTATATTTTGGGCAGATGATCACAGAGGCAGGACTGGTGGCAAATGCAGAGTAACATTCTATAAACGGTTTAATTTTCTGTAACTCAAATCAATAACAGGCAGACTGTTAAAACACAGTAAGACAATTGTAATATAAAGGCAAGCCAGTTATATCAGAGAGATATGCCAAATATCTATTAAGGACATTTTGTACAAGTAGGCCCCACCAAACCTTTTAAGGAATTACAGTGAAAAAAAAAAACTTTTTTTGGAGGATTTACTAAAAAGATGATAAAAAACAGCCAGTAATCTCATACAGGTAAGTCAAATAATCCCTTGTTAAAAACTAGAACATAATCCTAGGTTTAAAATCCTCAGCAAACTAGATCTAATGTTTCTTTGCTTCTTCAAGTTTCTTCAGTGCAGACTTTTGCAAAGTCTTTCATTTGTTATCCAAAGTTCAGACACCAGTTTTATGAACATATTCACAAGATTTATTATTTTTAAAAAATCTAGTAAACAATGCAGTGGTAAAATCGATGAAGCTTACGTATCATAATTTAAATTAGATGCATACTGTATATAATATATAATATGGATAAATGATTACCATTATATTACATTACATATTTAAACAATTGGCAGCCCATTTATCATTGTGTGCATTTGGCCTGCTTACTTTTTTTGTTGTGCCACAATTCTAATAACATAACATTTTGAGATTCAGATTTCAGACTAAGTTCAACTCTTCGAATGGTGAGTTTAGTGACTAAACAACTGCTCTTGTACATGTGTGATTAAACTTAATATCAAGAATCAAACTTAGTGCAGTTTTACTTTATATAAAGTGAAGTGTTTTGATAAATAAATATTAAGCTAACAATTTTTATGCCTATGTTTATATTTTATTTTTAAGCTAGGGGGTTCCCCCCTGCTTGCTTCGTTCGCCAACACCCCTGGCCTGCGCTACACTCCAGCCACTTTGCATCTCTGCTGCTTGTGTTGTGAAGAGGGGGGCTGAACTCACCTAAAGGAGATGCGGTCGCTCCTACGAAACCCCCTCTTAAACGGTGATACAATGGGAAACAAATACAGTTTTTCTTTACCTCCTCTTTGCTTGATTTGCTGCTGGCTTGCTTCTGCTGCTGCCATGCTGTGTGATCTGCATCTTGCATGGTGCTTCAAACATTTTAAAGCCTGTACATCAGCTGTCCTTGTCATCTACTCTTGTCTTTTATTTCCGGCCCTGGGCGTGGTTAAATCACTTGGCACAAAGTCTCATCTCGCGGGACTCAAATTCTTGATATTTTTTTGTTTATAATTTAAGTTTGATAAATTCTGAAAAGAATGATACCAAACATATATATGTAGGTTTTAGAATAAGTCCGATTTAAAGCGTGACAAAAAACGCAACATAAAAGGTCACATAAAATCGTTGCACTTTTAGGCTTAGGATTTTTATATATATAGAGTAAATTTTTGCTTTATTTTATGGTCTTCATTTGCAGTTAACTATATGTTCTTTGAGTATGTGTAAGAGTATGTGCTTGGGGATGCCATCTTTCACAATGTTTGATTGATGTAGCCTGTACTTGGCTTCTTACTGTGGAACGCGCTGTGTTGTTTTGTGTAGGATGAATTTCTGTTCTCTGTAGTCTATTGCATAAGCACTGGCAGGAATATTTGTTATAAACTGAAAAATGATGTAGGTTTTACTTGTAATCACACCCATACCTACCCCACACCATGAACATCCAGTGCCCATTGCTAAACTTGTTGTAGCACCAACCCTAACTTGCATAGAGACTAAATTTGCTTTGCAAATATTGTAAACTAGCCAAATACCCGCGCTTCGCAGTGGAGAAGTAGTGTGTTAAAGAAGTTATGAAAAAGAAAAGGAAAAATTTTAAAAATAACGTAACATGATTGTTAATGTAATTGTTTTGTCATTGATATGAGTGTTGTTGTCATATCTATATCTATATCTATATCTATATCTATATCTATATATATATATATATATATATATATATATATATACACTGTATATATATATATATATAAATATATATATATACACATACATGTGTACATATATACACACACACATATACTATGGGGTGCCAAACAGGCAAATACATTGATTTTCTGAATATATAAAGTCAGCGTCAGAATATATAAACTCAAAACTTGAATATATAAAGTCACTGTCGATATATATAAAGTCAAAACTTTTTTCTGAATATATAAAGTCAGCGTCGGTATATATAAAGTCATTCCTGATTATATAAAGTCAGCATCACAGTATATAAACTCATTCCTGAATATATAAAGTCAAAGTCAAAATATATTGATTGAAACGACTCTGAACTGAACTAAGTTAACAAAAATGTATTCAGAAAAATAAATTAAAAAAACACTGTTCGGTTAATGTTTTGAAAATGATGCATGTGCCCTGCCCAGGATTGGTTCCTGCCTTGCGCCCAGTGTTGACTGGGATTGGCTCCAGCAGACCCCTGTGACCCTGTGGTCGGATTCAACGGGTTGGGAAATGGATGGATATTCCAGCGCTGACTTTATATATTCCGATGCTGACTTTATATATTCAAGTTTTGACTTTATAGATTCCGACGCTGACTTTATATATTTAAGTTTTGACTTTATATATTGCAGCGCTTACTTTATATATTCCGACGCTGACTTTATATGTTCAAGTTTTAACTTTAAATATTCCAACGCTGACTTTATATATTCAAGTTTTGACTTTATTTATTCCGAAAGTGACTTTATATATACAAGTTTTGACTTTATATAGTTAAATTTAGTTATCATTGCATAAATTTTTCTTCCTCATAGAAATTTAAAGACTAAATTCAACTTCCATTCCTACCAAAGATATTTCTGGTGACTAAATAGAACCTACTTATATCCAAATTCGAGCTATTGAGCTGTCGCCTGCCTGCCTAAATAAGTCACCCTCGCTTCGCTCTTACTTTTTTACCGTTCATTTAATCATGGCTAGTGGTGGAAAAATTATAAAATGGAAGGAGGATTACACTGAGTATGGCTTTACCAAAACAATTATTGATGGCGAATCTATTATTCATAAAGCTTGAATTGGTGATCTGTTTTTCTGTGTTAACCTCATATTTTTTCGTATTTGTTCTCAAACCAAGGGGGTGCGAGGGTAAAATGAATCGGGAAGCGCTGATCAATGTAATCGGTGTACCAGGAAATCATGCATTGACAGAAGTTCCCTTTGCTTGAATGCAAAGTGTGATTAAATGCATTATTTTTTAACGCATTATGGAGCACATGCATCGAAGCTTCTCAGCTGTGCTTGTGCTAAGAAAAGGAAACATTTTAAAAATAACGTAACACGATTGTCAATGTAACCTTTTGTAAGTAGTGCCTGGAGGATTCAGAGTGTGTATTAACTTGTGGATTTTTCTGTGAGTATTTGGTGGCAGCGTCACAAAGTCGCTTCCGTAAGACTGCGTTAGCTGCGGAGCTCAGCTCAGAGCGAAATGAGGTGAATGGGAGGGGAGATGATGACGTGACTCTCCCACCTGCCTTAACTGTCAATCCCCTACAAACACACTCTCTAGGAATTTGCATAAGCACAGCCCTTCACCTGCAATTTTAACTTAGTTACAAAGTGATCAAAACTCTCATTTATATCCTGCGTCCTCTCATTAAACTTGTATCCCGCATTACCCTTGGGCATGACAAACGCCAGCGGCAGCCTGTCTATGAACTTAATTTAAACTTTAGGTTTACTCCGTGCTTTGTTTCCGAAGTAGCAGCACTCATGAATATGGTTGTATATGTCATGCGCTCGCTTCTTATTGTTTCGCTGCCTTCTCAATTATATAATGCATGTTTTCTTAAGCGCTTTTTGGAGGTCTTCCTGGTTTTCTACGCACTGCGTTGACAGTCAGTTCACGTGATTACGTGGGAGGCGTGATGATGTCACACAAAACTCCGCCCCCCACGGCTTTCGAGCTCAACTCCATTACAGTATATTGAGGAAAATAGCTTCCAGTTATGACCATTACGCATAGAATTTCGAAATGAAACATGCCCAACTTTTTTAAGGAAGCTGTAAGGAATGAGCCTGCTAAATTTCAGCCTTCCACCCACACGGGAAGTTGGAGAATTAGTGATGAGTCAGTGAGTGAGTGAGTCAGTCAGTGAGTGAGTGAGTCAGTGAGAGCTTTGCCTTTTATTAGTATAGATAATAAAGAATCTGGCAGTTCATAAAGAATCAAAAGAGCTGATGACTGTACTTCTGTTATTAGTCTGCTTTTAAAGTGGATGAAAATGACCCATTCGATAAAACATATCTACTCATGTGATTATGCCCACGTCATCACATCACTTTATCAACCATAACCTTGAAGTCTTGAAGTATTCCGTTTATGGGAGAAAGTAAAGTGTGGATAACCAGTGTAGGACTTACAGATAGTCAGATGGCTAGCCAACCAAACACCTTTGTAGACAGCGTAACGTTATACAAAGAAAACTGTCACAGTGGTGATTATATATGAAGCAAAAGTGTGAACCAGCCCTGAGACCATCCAAATAAAGGCTCAGTATCTTCTACCTTATCTAAAGCCATCTACCATAGCAGGAGAATATTCCTAATTAATGTCTCAAGGAGAATGAGTAAAGATTGAAAGTAAGATTAAAGTTGATGTATTAGCCTTGATGATGAAATACCTGATCATCTATTAATTGTAGAGGCCAGAGCCTAACCCATAAAATACAAAAAACAATAATACCTCATATTGTCCATTGACATAAGCAGCTCTGTAAGTGTAAGTGTAAGTCTGTGCTTTTCAATACTGCCATATCAGTGATTTTGTACCTTTAGAGAACATCTGTGATATTCACGATAACGTATTTCTGCTTTAGCCTAAAATCTGTTAGATGTTTTTTTATTTTATTAAGTTTGAAATTTTTTTAAAATGAAAGGAAAATTGTAAGCAATCACTAAGCAAACTGGAAGGTATACTACAATCCTGCCTGCTCTTTCTGGACTTTTCATGATGGCAATTTTGTTGGGCTTAAACTGATATATGCTTGATGAGTGACAAGGACTTTGAAATGACCTCCACATCATAATCAGATCTCTATACCCAATTCATTCTTTTTAAAAAGCAACCTAAAAGTATCCATGCCAGATGCCTTTAAACCTCCATTGACATTCTTACCTCTTTTTCAGTTTACTCATTCTGTCCAGGTGCTTATCAAATTATGCACATATTATGTTATTTGCCTATTCTTCTATTTTCTTATGTCTTCTGTTGCATTTTGTATATTATTCCTGTTTATTGTGTATTGCACAATATCTTCTATTTGGTGTTAAATGCTCTGATACTGGTCATTGTCCAATATTGTTTACTGAGCTTTTCCTATGCTTCAGTGCCTATTGTACTCTTTTGAATATTTGTAAAGCACTTTGCAGAATGGGAATGGCGCTATACACATTAATTATACTTTTATTATGTTTATCAGTCAAAGGGGTGCACCGTACATTGATATAAAATAAACCATGCAGCTGTACAATTCCCTGGCTAATCATGTTAAATGCTTATCTCAGGAATGAACTGAAAAGAATAGAACACCTAAAAATTATCGTGTTTAGATTTGCTGCGGTAACTTGATGCGGTGCACAAGTCAAAAGCAAACATAATTACAGACAGAAACTATGGCTATGTTGAGAGTGCATTTGGTTCCAGCAGAATCTGGAATCAGCTTTGAAAATTCAACCATCACAGCTGTCTTTATTGAATAAAAGACTATTTTTGAATTCATCATTATGTTAAATATTTAATGGACCATGGGTTCCCACTTAAAGTGAAATTTTTAAGATTGAAAGAATGCAGAATTTGATGACTTTGACAATTCCTGCTATTAAACATACAGCAAGAGATCTTACAGAATGTAATGATTACCTCTATTAGGGTTATTTAAGGAAGTACATACATTTCTTATACATAAATGTATTCTGTGCATGGTGATTTAGGTCGTGGATTTGCCTCATGAATGAACTCCCAGGATGTGAATGCCACATCTAATCTCTGGAGTTTAAGGCTTCTACTGAGAGTGACAATAGAGGAAAGTGAACGGAGAGTAAAGTAATGGCTTTTCATTTCAAGTAAACGGCACACAAGCCAAAGTGGCAGAGTTTAATGCTTAGAAAATAATTAGAGAGGATAGTGTAAGTTTTTGCCAATCTGTCACTTTCACAAACTCAGGCTCCCTAAAAAACATATGGGACCTCCCTCAATACAACTAAAATCTACATTTTGAGGGTACAAGAACATGCATTGATGCATTTTGTTCAACTGTTTTTCACAACGCAGGGTTGCTGGAAACAAATTTGTATCATGGCAGCCTCTAGCTCAAGACAGAATTGTTTCCCATATGGGATGCTAGCTCATCACAGATCAAACCTCCACTTTCTGAATAATATTTGTTTTGCCATTTAAATAAAGACATACAAAAAGCTGGAGAACTCAGACAAAACTCAAGTGGACTTGGAAAGAAATGTGCAAATTATACAAGGTGGGGTCCATTTGAAATCAAATGTAAATTACCAAGGACCACTACAAAGGCTGGTGAAGCAGGCAAAGCGTACCACTGGTTTTGCTTTCCCACTTCATAGACTTCACACCAAATAGAAGAAATAGGACTCTTTATGCCCCTGCTCACCCTGGGCGCAGTGTGTTTTTCCAGGCCGAGGTCAGGTCATAGGTATGCTATTACGAAATCAGTTCATCCTCTCCAATTTGTCTTTTCAATAATGTGCATCACATTTAGAATAATTTAACTGCATAATAACATGCATTAAATATCTAACAACATGCTACCTAGTAATGTTATTGTTCTGTCTTTGTACAGTCTTGCACTTGTTTTGCCATATTGTATATGGGTGACCTGTACTGTGTTTCATGTATCTGACTGGTCAGATCAAGTAACATTTCTTATGTACATCTGTACAAAATGAGTAATAAAGACTCTCTATCTCTTTCTATGTGAAGCAGTGAACCACCATACCAATGTGGTGCCTACCTCAACCTGTTTAAGTAAATATCCATCTTTTTCTTGAATGAAAGTTTCTTTTTCATTGTTGTAGTAACGTCTTAATCTTTATAATTTTAGTATTTAATGTAAGCAATCAATTATACATGATGGGCCAATCAAATTTCTTATGGATTTCACCTGAACATGGTCAACACATACTATGAGAGTTAGCATATGTCTGGAAATGGGTGTGTGATGTTAAAAAAAATATATATTTCCTTAAAAACAGTAAGTTAGTACTACAGAATCCTTAAAATGCCTGTAACAGACTGTCTTATCTCAACAACTAGCCATACAATTGATAAGAGATTTAAAAAAAAAGAATTGTTACTAACTGTTGCTGTCAAAGACTTTCTTTACCGGATGTTGTTCTGTTTTTTTGCCCCTCCTCGAACCGCCACCTTACCGTGGTGGAGGGGTTTGTGTGTCCCAATGATCCTAGAAGCTCTGTTGTCCGGTGCTTTATGCCCCTGGTAGGGTCACCCAAGGCAAACTGGTCCTAGGTGAAGGATGAGACAAATAGTGGTTCAGCAGACCTTCTATGATGAATAAAAAATTTGGATGCAGTGTGAGTTGGGTGGTGACCAAAGGCGGGACCTTGGCGGTCCGATCCTCGGCTACAGAAGCTGGCTCTTGGGACATGGAATGTCACCTCTCTGAAGGGGAAGGACCCTGAGCTAGTGCGCGAGGTCGAGAAGTTCCAACAAGATGTAGTCGGGCTCACCTCGACGCACAGCTTGGACTCTGGAACCAATCTCCTTGACAGGGGCTGGACTCTCTACCACTGTGGAGTTGCCCCCAGTGAGAGGCGGCGAGCAGGTGTGGGCATACTTATTGCCCCCTGACTTGGAGCCTGTACATTGGGGTTTACCCCGGTGGACGAGAGGGTAGCCTCCCTCCGCCTTCGGGTGGGGGGACGGGTCCTAACCGTTGTTTGTGCGTATGCGCCGAACAGCAGTTTGGAGTACCCACCCTTTTTGGAGTCCCTGGAGGGGGTTCTAGAGGGTATACTTTCTGGGGACTCCCTTGTACTGCTGGGAGATTTCAGTGCTCACGTGAGCAATGACAGTGAGATCTGGAAGGGCGTGATTGGGAGGAATGGCCCCCCCCGATCTGAACCCGAGCGGTGTTTTGTTATTCAACACCATGTTCAAGCATAGGGGTGTTCATATGTGCACTTGGCACCAGGACACCCTAGGCCTCAGTTCAATGATCGACTTTGTGGTCGTGTCATCGGACTTGCGGCCACATGTCTTGGACAATCGGGTGAAGAGAGGGGCAGAGCTGTCAACTGATCACCACGTGGTGGTGAGTTGGCTTCAATGGTGGGGGAGGATGCCGATCAGGCCTGGTAGGCCCAAATGTGTTGTGAGGGTCTGCTGGGAACGTCTGGCAGAGTCCCCTGTCAGAAGTAGCTTCAACTCCCACCTCCGGCAGAACTTTGACCACGTCCCGAGGGAGGTGGGGGACATTGAGTCCGAATGGGCCTCTATTGTTGAGGCGGCTGACCGGAGCTATGGCCGTAAGGTGGTCGGTGCCTGTCGTGGCGGGAATCCCCAAAACCGTTGGTGGACACTGAGGCAAAAACTCAGACATGGGAGGAGTTTGGGGAGGCCATAAAGAATGACTTCCGGATGGCTTTGAGGAGATTCTGGTCCACTGTCCGGCATCTCAGGAGGGGGAAGCAGTGCAGTGTCAACACTGTATATAGTGGGGATGGTGCGCTGCTGACCTCGACTCGGGACATTGTGGGTTGGTGGGGGGAGTACTTCAAAGACCTCCTCAATCCCACTAACATGCCTTCCAATGAGGAAGCAGAGCCTGGGGACTCGGAAGTGGGCTTCCCCATCTCTGGTACTGAAATCACCAAGGTGGTCAAAAAACTCCTTGGTGGCAGGGCCCCAGGGGTGGATGAGATACGCCCGGAGTTCCTCAAGGCTCTGGATGTTGTAGGACTGTCTTGGTTGACACGTCTCTGCAACACCGCATGGACATCGGGGACAGTGCCTCTGGATTGGCAGACCGGGGTGGTGGTCCCCCTTTTTAAGAAGGGGGACCGGAGTGTGTGTTCCAACTACAGAGGGATCACACTCCTCGGCCTCCCTGGAAAAGTCTATTCGGGGGTTCTGGAGAGGAGGGTCCGTCGGACAGTCAAACCTCGGATTCAGGAGGAACAGTATGGTTTTCGTCCTGGTCGCGGAACAGTGGACCAGCTGTACACCCTTAGAGTCCTGGAGGGTCCATAGGAGCTTGCCCAACCAGTTTACATGTGTTTTGTGGACTTGGAAAAGGCGTTCGACCGTGTCCCTCAGGGAATCCTTTGGGGGGTGCTCCGGGAGTAGAGTCGCTGCTCCTCCGCATCGAGAGGAGTCAGATGAGGTGGCTTGGGCATCTGATCAGGATGCCTCCTGGACGCCTCTCTGGTGAGTTGTACTGGGCACGTCCAACTGGGAGGAGGCCCCAGGGAAGACCCAGGACACGCTGGAGGGACTATGTCTCCCGGCTGGCCTGGGAACGCCTTGGGATTCTCCTGGAAGAGCTAGAAGAAGTGGCCAGGGATAGGGAAGTCTGGGAATCTCTGCTCAAGCTGCTGCCCCCGCGACCCGACCTCGGATAAGTGGAAGAGGATGGACGGATGGATGGATGGATGGATGTTCTGTTTTTATGTTTTGTTGTGAAGATTGTTTCTTCACCCCATTAATATGCAGGATAGGTTGTTAGGTGACTCCAAATTGTCCCAGTATGAATGAATGTGGCTGTATTGTATGTTTGACTGATGCTGAGAGCCAGGATAGGTTTCATCTTTCTGTGATTCTAGATTGGCATTAAGTTGGTTAAACTGAATGAATGAATTAAAAGGGTAAGGTCTATTTGGATGGACGTAAGAATGTGCCCCACAATGAAATGGCATCCTGCGTTTTTTCCTGTCTTGGCCATAATAATACCAGGATAGACTCTTGCTCCAGCAACAGTGCAATGGAAAAGTAAATTCAGAAAAATAATATATGGATGCTTACAAGAGTCTGAATAGCAATAAAACTATTCAGAATACAGACTCAAAAAGACTTTAGAGGCCTTAGATGGCATGCTCATGGAACAAATGCTATTATTATTTATCAAATATGTATTCATGCTGCCACACACTTGCTCATGGGAGTCAGCTAAAGGGCTTGAATGAGGGTAATTCTGAGCCAGACCAGGATGGGGCAGAGTGCACTGACTCTTTTTCTCGCTTTTCTGCAAACCGTTCATAGGAAATTACACCTGGCCCTGATGATATCAATTCTGGTTCCGACCCCTTTGACATCACTTCCGGGTCTGAGCCTATGGATGAAGACCCTTCGGGTTCCAGGCCTGTCTAATTTCATTTCCTATACTGGCCTTTAAAAGACGCTACCTTTCCCCTATCCTCTAGGTTCTGTTTTGGATCTCTGATTTGTGCACATCAGTGCTGTCACTTTATTCAATTTTGCAGCCAGGAAACAATATACGGGTGGCTGTCCCAAACTTTGCTATGGCTCTTTGTCGAGTTTGTAACAATGCATACATTAAATAAATTCATCCAGAATTTAAATCTTGGCTCTTTATGATATCTAGTAATCGATCCATTTGAATACACTTTTTGTAGTTGAGGGTTAGTGACAACCTGAGTCAATTCTTAAAGCAGAAATGAATCCTGGGCTGGCAGTCCGTCACTTAGTATTCACTCAGTCATGCTTGGACATTTTAGACATAACAATAATGGATCTACTATCTGTCTAAAGAGATCAGTTGGAAACATCAACACCAAAACTTCACATTATCTTTTGTACATCTCAGCCATGTTGTTAAATATTTGTATTGTTATGACTGTGACATCACCACATTGTCATTTTCAGTGGTCATAGATGCCACCACTTTGTTGCTTGTTCTTTGGGTACAGCCATGTTGGTCACCATTGCCAGGGATGTTTGCCAGTCACATTTTATGCATTGTCTCTGATGTCATGATGCTGTGCATATAAAATGTGGTGATGGCATGGCTTTGCATCCAAGCTCCTTTAGGATACTGAAGGCTTAAGAATTCTAGCTAGTGTTTCAACTTTAATGTTTTCATTTTGCAACCTTGAAGCTTTATTTTGCATATTGGTCTTTGTAAATTAGTAATTTTGTTAGCGTCTGACCTCCCGTCTACCCACAGAATACCTCTCTGATCTCTCCTCAAAATGATTCTGTTGTAAAAATTATTTTCTTTTCTTGCTAATTTCCACTCCTGCTGTTAGCAGGGTCATAACAATGATCTACAAGAGGATTTGAAAGGGTGAAACATCACCAGTAAAGGTTCCCCAGTGGAGATATTGCTTTAATTTATTGTCATTGCCAACGAGAAATGCCTAAAATGAACAAACATTCTCACTATTGGCCATGGTAAAGGATTATCTTTAATACTAAATAAGAAGGAGTCAGTTCATGTTCATATCAATTGAAATTGACTGGTGTTACCAGCTGAACTTCACGGATATCATGGTAAGCATGGGAAAGTTGCAATAAAAATAAAACGTATTATTATTATTACCATTATTAAGGTAACTGAAAATGAAAACTAAGTTGCAACCCCAAAACTTTTGAGATATGACACATTTTGTAATAGGTAGAGTTTATCACAAAATGTCATATGTTGATTTATTATGCTAAAAATCAATGGAGCATGTTTAAAATATACAGATTTACAAATTAATTAAATCTATATTCTCTTTTGAAAATAAATCTAAGAAAAATAATTTTTCAATAATGGATATTTTAATGCTTTTTAAAAAAAATGTAACATATCCATTACAAAAATTTTTCACTGTGTTGCATATCAGCAAAAGCAATATACAGTATGTAGGTAATAAATTTAAGAAACAAAAACAACTAAAAAAAGTATTAAAATAAAATAATATAAAACAATAAAAAGGTTAAGAAAGACTTAGAAGGACTAAGTCTAGCAGGTTTTTAAAAACATTTGAGGAAAAGCTTATGGCACATATATCATTCTTAACAGTAGTTATCATATACTCCTTCTCTGGTGTTTTCCAAATCTAGTCGTGGGGGGCCACCGTCTTTGAAGGTTTTTATTTAAATTAGTTTCACAATTAGTGAGTCTTTTTATCTCTATTAGATTTCATTGATTTTCTTAGAAGCATAGACAGGTTGTCAAGAGTTGTGAAGCAAACTGCTGTTTCTAAGGCAAATCAATAGTTAACAGGAAGTCATGACCCAGTGGTCACAATATTTTATTTGGTAAGAAGAAATCTAAATTTGGTACAGATAAATCTATAACAAGAGAATGGCAGTTGTCCAACTGAGAAATGATAGTGATTGAATTAGGCTGTTAAGATTATGAATAACAGTTTGTGAAAAATCTTATAATGGGCATGTTATATTTTGCCAAAAGAACATGACATTTCTTAGATTTATTTAGATTAAACTGTTTTGATGTATTGTAGATGTTAAAATTAAGTTTTGACTGAAGCAGAGGTATGAGATTGAAAGGCAGGACAACTGTGAAGGAAGATTCCATCAGTGGCCACATAAAAATATGGAATAATTTTATAAGAGCCATAATTTAAACAGAAACAGTCAAACTAATTAATTTGTTCAGCTGATCCAAAAGGAATTAATTGTTTTGATTGTTTTCTTTGTTAAGTTAGAGGATTTTGAATACATCACGGTGTAAAATTATTCGAGGTGGACTACTGTTTTTTCAAGGGCTGTTGGCGATTTCAAGTATGCTGTGTGTTGTTAGTGTAAGAGTGGAACATGAGCTCTGTGGCAGCATGCTGATTTTCTAAAGGACCAAGTAATACCACTGAATGAAACTGACCACATAAAACGAACTAGTAAGTTAACATTTAGGAGCAGGCCCTTATCAGTTTCAAGAGATCAATAATATCTAAAGCAACAGTGAGATCAAAGAGTAGCAGTGCTAAGAAAACCTAGAGTATTAAAAGTTTTATATGAGAAAGATAGATTTGATATTAGAGAAAATTTTGAATTAACACAAAGGTCTAGAAACTTTATCACAGGAACAATTCTTGCAAGCTTAAAGGCACCAGGAATTGGTGGGCTGAAGAGATGTATTAGGAATGTGGCTAATCAATGTAACAAAATTAGATCAACAATGACTGAGATGTCCTTAGAGGATTCTGGGAATAGGTAGTAGACCAAGTATAAGAAATAAGATCAGAGGTAAAAAATGAAGGACAAAAGTAAAAGATGTGAATGATGAAGAATAAGAGTGGGAGGATTGGCAGATTGGCGCAGATGGAAAGGGTGTGGAAAACAGTGGAAAGAGGTGTGATCTTGCCTTGACATACCAGAGGCAGAGAATCTTCGTGACAAGGGTGATTGTGGCACCCCATGTAGTGGCAAGGTTGTCACTAGACTACGCACTGGGTGCCTTGTAGTTCACGACTGATCGAGATCAGATTTGACAATAGTAAGATTAGGAGAAACAGACACAAAAAGGTGGTATTCCAAAAACAATAGTTGGTTTTATTTACATGTGCACAAAACACAAAAAGCAATGTCCCGGTCACAAATAGTGAGAAATATTTACAACGCTTCTTGCCAGATCCAAAATGAAATAAACAAAGACAAAAATGTATATACACAAAAACTGCGGTCTTCCTAAATAAAAACAGCCAATCATGTGTTACACTGCTTTCTTTCTCCAATAGCAGTGGGCATCAGTGCGTTCTGCATATGTAACTATGCTCAGCCCCTGCAAGGCATATATTAAATAGGCTGACAGCCTTGCAGGTATACAAGCATGAGTGCGCCCCTAAAACATGCTCCACCGGACAAGCCAATACTCCTTTTTCCTCAGGATTTTATTTTGTGATTCCCTTCTCAAAACTAACACATGCCTGTATTAAATTAACTAAACCAAGCACTTCAACATTCTTAATTTAACAAGGCTATAGAGATGCTTGCCTTTTGGGTTGGCAGACACGCGGAATCCATCAGGCCTGAAACAGACGCGTGCCCAGCCTGCCGAGAGTGCTGCAGCACCCATACCTGCTCAAGACAAAGTTAAAAATCCTCGCAGAAACACTTCCTCGTACTTCGACAATTAAAACAGGTAAGTGCTTCTCTTTTTCTCCTCTCCTTTTTACACACTTCTTGGAATTTTCCCTTTAAAGTGGTAATGCCTGCCAGGTGAATTACTACAGTGATCAATTAATTGATATGTCTGAAGAGTTGTGCTCTATTCAGGGACAGAATTCTCAACTGTTGATGGGAGAGATGTTGAAAGGAAAGAAGATGATAGGAGGTTATGAGCTAAAAGTGAACTCTTTGGGTGATAGATTAGCAGAGTTCAGAAGAGTTAATAACATCTTAAGTAGGATTAGCTAAAGAGACATTGGCATGAATGTTTAATTTACCAAGAACAATAACATCAACCAAGATGGTAAAGAGTAAGTAAATTTATGCCGTGCAAATGAGGATGAAGAAGAAGTTAGATGAAGGAGAGGTCTAGATGAATCACTGTAGACAGAACAAGACAGAAGAATGAAAGACTTGAAAAAAAGAAGAATAAGAGGTTGAAGATTAAGTAAAGAAGTAAAGATGGCTCCATCGCAGCCAGTCCAGTAGGACATGTCCTGTTACAGGTAGGTAAAAGGTACAGATTTGGCCAATTTGGCTAAGGATTCCGGATTTCTGTTGAACACAAGTAGTCAAAGTTAGAAGAAAGATTAGATCATTGGGATGAACAGCTTTGGAAAGAATGAAAAAACAGTTAAGGAAACAGAATCAAACTGGTTACAGAAGAGATACAGAAACCTTAGAAAAATATTAGCAGCACTACCAGTCTTACTGCTCCAAGGAATCCATACATTTAGTGTCTAACTTGTAATGAAACTCCACTGATGACAAGTCTTTAGGTAAAATTGAGCCAACAAATACTACTGTTTATCCAAACTGAACTGCATTTAATGTTAATTGGGGACTCAGAACTGGTTATGCAAGAGTGTTTGCTGGTGCCCTTCAATACATGAGTAGTGCTGACTGGCAAAAGGTACCACAGCGTTCTTCGTAGTGAATTTGCTGGGTTTGCAATTTACCTTGTTCGCTGAATTTTTTCCTGAAAATTCACCATGCAGCCAGCTTAGACTTTTTTTTTTCTAGTGCCCCATGATGGTTTGTGAGGCCAGCATAAAATTGTAGAGCTGTAGCAGCCATGTTGGATGGGGATGTCACTTCCCAATCTATGCTTCCTCCCCGATTTGCGTTGTGCATGCACAGAATTTTCATGCATGTGTACTGTAAGCATACTCCACCTCGCTTTACAGTGCTGCACAACCTGCCTCACACATATATGACTAAGTTACAGCGTATACACATATGTGTGATGTCACTATGGATTTGGTACTCCAGCCAAATTTGCACTCTGCAAACTTGCATTTTTATCATTTGAAGGCTACGTTAGCAGACCATAATGAGAATTTTATGAAAACACTTTTTTTGTTCTGCATAGATTCATTGTATGTTACGTCTTCACAGTCAGATCAAGCATGTTCGGCTCCTTACTATGTACCACAGATCGGGTAGTGACAGAGACAGCCCCCTGAGTATATAAGGCTGATCTTTTGCATCAAATGCACTTTCTGTGCTACATGGTTGTTGTGATAGGAGTTTGAGAGATACAGAGTGAGGAAAAAGACACAGTATCATAGACTCAAAATATAATTTTACCCTAGGCTGATACTTTGATGCAGTGCTTAGCACTACTGCCTCACAGGTCAGGTCATATTTTGTCCACAGTTGGCAGATACGTTCCTAACCTTCTGTGACACTTAAAAGACCATTGCACCATTATAATCCACAAAAAACTAGTTAAATTTCTTCTTTTGATTAACTTTAATGCTTTTCACTGAGTTCATCAAAATTCCCAGACATTTCTGTGTTTTGTTGGGCTCAAGGCAAAGACAGTTCTGCAAGCTTTGCTCACCACTACTTGTGAGTAATGGCTGAGTTCAACAAAATCCATGCATTTAGATTCTGACTGTTATACAACTTCACTGAAGAACAGGTCTTAAGGAAAATCGAGTCAACAGGTATTACAGTTTATCCATACTAAACTGTCCTGATTAAAGTGCACTTAACAATACATCTAGTCAGAGGCTGCCAAAGCTGCAGTTATGGGAAATGGCCCTGGAGTAATCTGGCCTTGGATTTAAATTAGCACCCCTGTGGTAGGAGCTATTCACATGTAAATGAGCCAGTATAATCTTGATAAATCAATATGAAAGATGGGGGTGGAATGGTGGAAATAGCAAGCAAATAAGCAATATACATTAATAAACTACTAACCTCCAACAACTAACAAGTCAGATGCAGTTAAGAAGTTGGTGAACTTTGACATGGGCTCTAAAAAAAAATAGGCAACTGGTATACTGTCCTCAGTAGTGTTTACTTATCATATCACATAGTGAGCTGCCACCATGCTAATCATGCAGCTCTCCTCTCACAAAAAAGGACATCAAAAATATTAATGTGAGTAAAGGTCTGACTTGAGATTGCCAAATGTGATTTTCGGATAGGCCGACATCTCATTGTTTGGCTGTCCATGACTGAGAACTGGGACACAGGTAATAAGAGTGAATGACTGGATGAAAATGGAAGGTGTGATGGTTAACTTCACACACAAAGCATCTCTATATCTTTGTAATTAACAAGGCTTAAGCAACAGAGAAATTATCAATAATAATCTGGTAAATTCTACAATGACTTGTTAAGAGATCTTCCATCTTTCTATCTAGATATGCCCATACAACTGTCTATTCTGCCCCTTAAATTATAAACCTGAGAAATTAAGACAATTCATAATGAAAACATTAAAAAAATCATATTTCACCCTCTAACAATATTGACTTTAAATTTAACACTCCAGAAAACAACATGTTAACTAGTGTATGACCATGTCTTGTAATTTAATTTTACTAGGAGGATCTGCTATGTACTAGCCACTTCGCGAATCTGCCACTCGTGTACTGTATGGGGAAGTGGATGTACAATTTAAACAGATTGTTATTTTCATGGGACTTGTTACATATGCATAATAGAACTAACTATTTTAAACTACAGTGAGTAATTAACCACAGTAAAAAAATAGTAAAACATAATAAATTGAAAGAAAATTATGTTTCATGTTGCGTTAGAGGTATTCGTTGCATTATACATTTTTGTTCTGTTTGGCTTTGAAATTAACACGCAAATACTTTTTAAACCTACACTTTTACTGTAAAACTTCAGTAAAAACTATTTTTTGAATTAACTTTTCGTCAATATGGCATTGAATTTTGATTTCATGTTTGGACGTACATCGTGACAACGCAACATATAACTGCCCGTGAGTGAATATCGTTTCTTTCTCTCTAATAAATAAACCAGCTTTTTCGAATCTTTGTTCCTGTGATTTGTTAATTGTCATAGCAAAAGCTATTTTAATGGGAAACTGTAAACATTTTAATACAAATGGCATATTAAGATCTCCTTTAGTGTCTAACAACAACAACATTTATTTATATAGCACATTTTCATACAAAAAAATGTAGCTTAAAGTGCTTTACATAATGAAGAATAGAAAAATAAAAGACATAGTAAGAAAATAAAATAAGTGAACATTAATTAACATAGAATAAGAGTAAAGTCCGATGGCCAGGATGGACAGAAAAACAAAAAAAAAAAAAAACTCCAGGCGGCTGGAGAAAAAAGTAAAATCTGCAGGGATTCCAGACCATGAGATCGCCCAGTCCCCTCTGGGCAAAATGTTATCTGCGGAAAATGTACTACATTACCTTTCTTGTCGCCTGTTAAAATTTTACATATCAGAATTGTTCGACCAATTTTAAATACAACTAATCTTGCCCTATTGCATAGTCCATCAGTCAGACATAAATTACGCAATAACATTACGGTACATCCTTCTTTCAACAGTAATTTGGCCGGTGGAAGACTGGACGGTGTTAATGGTTGTAGATATTCTATGGGATATTATAAGTTGATGTTTTCATCTTCCGCACAATCACCACCAACTATTTCAGCATAGTCTATTGCAGGGGTGCCCAATGCTTTGATCGCGATCGACTGGTAGATCGCAAAGGAAGTGCAGGTAGATCATGTTGCATTCAAAATTTTTTTTTTAAACGTTAGACTATCATATATCCTCCCTATGGCATTTGCCACTTGATTGACATACAGGGTGGCCAGTCTGAGATCTCTTTTCTTCTAAGTCACTGGTCATCCCGCACACACAATCAAATGCACGAGCTACTGCAAAACTCCAGCTGTGATCTAGTTAGCCTTCCAATTTATATTGACTAAAGAAGGGATTTAAAAAAATTGTTTGGGGAGGGTATGGGCTGGATGTGGAATTGGAAGAGGATTTTTTTTATCACAGTGTCACAATCAAAGTGCGTTTGTCTGATCTGTCAATCTATCATTGCTATGCCAAAGCAGGAAAATGTGGAAAGGCACTTTCGAACTGTTCATAAAAACTACGAAACTGACTTCCTTCTGAAAAGCGATCTGAGAAAGGAGAGGGAACTGAAATCGCAGGTAATCTGACAGCTGTCATTTTTCACTCAGCTGAATTCAAAAGCTCCTTGACTGCATTATTCGGCTCTACTTATTTATGCGAGTCAGCCTTTTCCCACATGAAAATTATTAAATCCAAATACTGTGGGCACTCCTGGTCTATTGATACGCATTTAACCAATTTGCCGTGTAACTAATCAATAATTTTCACGTTAATTTGTTTGACTTCATCGTTTCTTGGTGCTAGGATTGCCTGTGTACTCATTTCTTCTATTGATAACCCTTTGAGATGAAATTCTTCAATAAGATTTGGACATAATAAGTCTTCTTTTATTAGGAACTTAAGGTGAGGAAAACATAAACATTTATAAGAGCTGAGAGCGCAGGAACAGTGTCTGACAAAAGCAGTCACACGAATGAGAGGTGAAAGGACTGTGGGCGTAGTTGAAAATGGTTGAGAGGAGGGCAGGACTTGAAAAAATCTGTTGGCAGTCTTGTCTCAAGATTTTCTTTTACAATAGAGGGATTTATTGTGCAATATCATTTTGTTGGAGTGACCCAGTAGTGCAGAGGTTAGGACTGCTGATTTACAGTTCTAAGGACCACCCATGTTCAATGCCTTAAGTCAGTCATCTAATTTGTGTGGTGCTTGAACCTGCATCTTCAAGAATTTTTTTCCACATTGTAAGTGTTGTGGAAATAATGTTAATTTGGGACTTTAAATCAGTTAAGCAAGTGTGTATGCTGGTGCCCTTTTTACATGAGTAGTGTTGATTGGCAAATTTCACCAAAGCGTTTTTCATAGTGAATTTGCTGACTTCTCTGTTGACCTTGTTCACTGAAATATTTCCTGAAAATTCACCATGCTGCCGGCTTAAACGAACGTTTTTTTCCTAGTGCCCCATGATGGTTTGTGAGGCCAGCATAACACAGATGAGCTGTAGCAGCCGTGTTGGATGTGGATGTGTATAAGCAGAATTTTCATGCATGCATACTGTAAGCGTAATCCATCTCACTTTACGGTGCTGCACAACCTGCTTCATGCATATACAGTATGAATAACTTACAGCGTATACACACGTGCAATGTCACTACCTGATTGGTAATCCAGCTAGATTTACACCATGTAAGCTTGCAGTTTTTTCATTCGAGGAGTACATTAGCAGACCATAATAAGAATATTGTTCTGCATTGATTCATTGTACTTTGTGTCTGTTGGGCTCCTTGCTATGTACCACAGTAGTGACAGGGACACCCCCCAGAAATTATAAGGCTGATCACTTACATTATAGGCTCTGTGGGTGTTAAATAGTTGTAGTGATAGGAGCGTGAGAGATACAAAATGAAGTAAATATTATATATTATGGACTCAAAATATCTTTTTATCCTAAGGTGACACTGCTGTCTCAGAAGCCGTGTCACATTTCTGGCCACCATAATTAGTTCAGCATAGTTGGCAGATGCTTTCCTCACCTTCTCGGATACTTAAAAGGCTATTACACCATTATGATCCACTCTTAACTAGTTCAGTTTCTCCTTCCTGATAGACTTCAATGCATTTCAATGAGTTCAACAAAATTCCCATTTCTGTGTTTTTGCTGGACTCAAGGCAAAGAAAATTCAGCAGTGAATGATTTCAGACATTATTGGTATGCAGAAAAACTGCTGATACTCCAAACAGCAAAATATAGAAGTGAACACCAACCCCCTTTAAGCATTGGATACTACTAAATGCTAAATGCTGCTGTTGCAGGCAAAGGATCATAGTTTTAGAAGTCATTGACCTCCTTAGACCGCCATAGATGAGAACATGGCCCCTGAAAAGTTTCCATTTATTTGCAGAAACACAGGAAGTTGTCAAATATTGAACATTGCATGTAAAGCTGACCACAGTAAAAGCAAGTTGTCTCTTTCAGAGCTGGTCAGTCCATTAGGCAACATAGATGGCCACTTAGGGTGCTGTCGTCTGAGAAGCGCCATTTATGAAAATGAAAGGGTGCATATTTTGGACACCAAGGGGGGTCACCTCCCAAGTCATCAAAGTCTAATAATGCTGACTATCTCCTATAGACATTGAGGGCCAACATCCAATCACCCTGCCTGGAGCTCCAAATAGGCTTTGACCGGTACAGGTCTCTTTATGCTGGCATCCTTATGAAACTGTCCTTCAGCTCAAGTCTAATCCACCTCTTTTATGGAGTCTCACCTACTTGGGAAGCTGCCATTCATTTTACAGTTGATATATTTCTGCTTAGATGGGCTCTTTGTGTTGGTGTTCTTCAGCATTATTTGGGTCTATTGGAAGCAGAGGATTAATGTTTTTTTCACAAAAAGAGCTATTTACCTCTTCCTGAATGAGATTTGTGGTATTTGCTTGTACTGTGTCCAAATGAATAGAGCGTAAACAGAGAGTCAGGTTGAGCTTCATAGATTCTGGGGTCATCATTAGTCAGTCTAAATGAACCTGCTCTCTGCTGTCTTGGGACTTTTGATCAGTCCATGCATTGATTTCACTGTTGTAAAATTAAAACATTGCTTCAAATAGCTCAGATGAAAGTTTTATACGGTCATTATTGTCACATGTACAGAGTGCAGTACAATTCTTGCATAAAATTCAACATGTCATCCCTCTTCATCACCTTGATCATTAACTTAACTTAATGCCAAGAAAACAAACTGAGCAAGAGTTAATGTGTGATAACAGTCAGAAAATATGGTTTTGTGCTGAAAAACTGCACTCTTTAGCAATTCTCTAAAATAACAGAGGTCAAAAAGTACACACTTAAAGAACACTCTGTATATGTTTAGCACATTAAACAATGAAAAGTTTTTTCTCTGTAGTTCTTTTGATTATGCATTCTACAATGGTTTTGATGTGAATGAACATTATCAGGATCTCTTTTCTATAACAAACTGTAAGCAAAATTTGTACGTGTACTTTTTTCACAATTTGTTTAGAAAACTTTCACAAATTTTATGTTTTTTTGCCAGATAAAAAAGGCAATTTATTTTTCTATACACAGTCTGAAATCTAGTTGCATAGCCTGTAATGAGAACTGCATGTTGACAGAAATGAGTAAAAGTAAAGCTATAAATATGCATATTATTGTTATTACAATAATGAAGACACTTTTGGGAAGATTACGAAATTGCTGTAGAAAAATGTGTACTGTGCAGAGAAAATGAAAACAGAAGCAAGATAGTTTCACAGCTTTATGATGTCCACCTCCAATTATTTACGGTCTTAAGTATAACAGAATGGCACATTAACACTGCAGTTCCCCTCATTAATATACATTATATTAGCTAATTTAAAATACGCAGCAATCTTTAAGACATCAAGATTCTGAAAACATCCTTGTTACTTACCAAAAGTGATTTTTGGTGGCTGCTTAAACTAATTTGCTCTTTATTCTGACAAATATTCTTATTTTAGAATTCTCAGCAAAAAATATTTCAGGCATAAACCTCAACGTATAAAAGTCATTAGGCAGTAAAATTGTTATTTTCCAATGAATAAATAAGGAAAATACTGTTTTTTTTGATAAATGTATTTAAATATTACTTACAACCATGAAAACAGCCTCAGATATAAAATAAAATTAAGGGGCTGTTTGAAGAGCCACTAAAGTGAAGGGCTACTTGAGCATCCTGCTATCTTAGTGTTTAAAAACCATGGCTGTCTGTTATCATCTTTTATTTCTTTTTTAAACAAAGCATTGACACAGAATACCATACTAGACATTACTAGACATTATCATTATATTTAATGTATTTTGAAGTATGATAGCTGTGAAAGGGGCAATATAAAATAGACAAGGAAGGAAATGGAATAGGTAGACAAATATAAAAGACACTGTACAGAGATGGCTGGGACAGATCCTGGATTAGATGCAGTGAGTTCAGAGACACAAGAATGAATAATATAATTTTGCTTCTTACAAATATAAAATTATAGAAAAGATGTTTAAAGAAAAAGGAGGCATTTTTGGCAGAAATATAATTATGAACAAACCAGTTGCACAGATCTGTAGAAAAATATAACTAGTGAATTAGGAGAGAGATAATTGTGTTATTTTTATTACCGGTAAATTAACATTACAATAGTGGTCTGATTTAATGCATTTCTTGCATAGTTGATGAAAGTTCTATTCTTCTACTTTGGAAATCTTTATAAAGTGAGAATATTTTAAATGTAAAGAATAATATGTTCAAATGTTGTATGCTTTTAAAACTAGTGATGATTATAAACTGTAATCTTAGCTTCTGGGAGGTAATTAAGAGTTAACAATGTATTCTCCGTTCTTAACCTAGTCACAGAGGATGCCCAAACCAGTGTGTTTCTTTGTGCTGGGCCTAAGCCCAGGTTACTTCATGATAGGTCGAGGCCTGGGTTAACAATGGCTGTCAGCAGTACTGCTAGCCGTACAGGTGGAAATTGGGCTACTGATGACCAAAGAAGGAGAATAAGAGGGGGAAGATGTGTCCAAAGGCAGGTGGAGATGTGGAAGGTAAAGAGAGTGGAAATGAGGCAAGGAACTATGAATGTTGGCAGTATGACTGATTAGGGGAGAGAGTTAACTGATGTAATGGAGAGAAGGAAGGCTGATATATTGTGCATGCAAGAGACTAAATGGAAGGGAACTAAGGCCAGGTGGATCTATGAATGTTGTTAAGGCATATGCCCTGCAAGTTGGCTGTGTGATGAATAAGAAAGATTTCTGCAGTGATTTGGATGAAGTGGTGGAGAGTGTACCCAAGGGAGAGAGAGTGGTGATTGGAGCAGATTTCAATGGACATTTTGGTGAATGGAACAGAGGAGATTAGAAGGTGATGGGTAGTTATGGTGTTAAGGAGAGGAATGTTAAAGATTAGATGGTAATGGATTTTGCAAAAAGGATGGGCATCGATGTGGTGAATACACATTTTAAGAAGAGGGAGGAACAAAGGGTGACATACAAGAATGGAGGAAGATGCACACCGGTAAATTACTGTATATGCTATGCAGGTGGGTCAGTCTAAAGGAGATTGTAGACTGCATAGTGGTGGCAGGGGAATGAGTAGTTTGGCAGCATAGGATGGTAGTCTGTAGGATGACATTGGATATCAAGAAGAGGAGGAAAGTGAGGGCAGAGCCAAGGATCAAATGGTGGAAGTTGAAAAAGGAAGACTGCAAGGTTGAGTTCAGGAAGGAGGTAGGACAGGCAATGGTGGCAGTGAAGAGTTACTAGATAGCTGGGCAACTACAGGAGACATAGTAATGGTGACAGCTAAAAGGCTGCTTGGCATGACATTTGGATAGAGGAAGGATGAAAAGACAATCTGGTGGTGGAATGAGGAAGTACTGGAGAGTATACAGAGGAAGAGGTTGGTGAAGAAGAAGTGGGAAAGTCAGAGAGATGCAGAAAGTAGACAGGAGTACAAGGAGATAAGGTATAAGATGAAGAAAGAGGTGGAAAAGGCTAAAGAAAAGGCATATGATGAGCTGTACAAGAGGTTAGACACTAAGGAGGGAGAAAAGGACCTGTACCGATTGGCTAGACAGAGGGCCTAAGCTGGGAAAGACATGTAGCAGGTTAGGGTGATAAAGGATAAAGATGGAAACGTATTTACAAGCGGGGAGAGTGTGTTGAGCAGATGGAAAGAGTAATTTGAGAAGCTGATGAATGAAGAGAATAACAGAGATAGAGAAGGTTGGATGATGTGGAGATAGTGAATCAGAAAGTACAACAGATTAGCAAGGGGGCAAGTAAGGACAGCTATAAATAGGATGAAGAATGGAAAGGCTGTTGGTCCAGATGATATACCTGTTGAAGGATGGAGGTGTTCAAGAGAGATGGCAGTGGAGTTTTTTTTAAGCAGAATGCAGTGAAAAGATACCTAAGAAGTGGAAAAGAATTATACTGGTATCGATTTTTAAGAAAAAAGGGGACGTGCAGAGCTGTAGTAAGAACAGTAAGATAAAAGTGATAAGCCACAGCATGAAGTTATGGAAAAGAGTGGAGGAAGATGCACACAGGTAGATTACATCCTATGCAGAAGAGTTGATCTGAAGGAGATTGAAGACTGCAAAGTGCTGGCAGTGGAAAGTGTAGTTAAGCAGCATAGGATGGTGGTCTGCAGGATGACGTTGGAAATCAAGAAGAGGAAGAGAGTGAGGACAGAGCCAAGGATATAATGGTGGAAGTTGAAAAAGGAAGACTGCAAGATTGAGTTTAGGGAGGAGGTGAGACAGACACTGGGTGGCAGAGAAAAGTTACCAGACAGCTGGGAAACTACAGCAGATGTAGTAAGGGTAACAGCAAGAAGGGTGCTTGGCGTGACATCTGGAAAGAGGAAGGAGGAAAAGGAAACCTGGTAACGGAATGAGGAAATACAGGAGAGTATACAGAGGAAGAGGATGGCAAAGAAGAAGTGGGATAGTCAGAGAGATGCAGAAAGTAGACAAGAGTACAAGGAGATAAGGCGCAAGGTGAAGAGAGAGGTGGCGAAGGCAAAAGGAAAGATTTATGATGAGTTGTATGAGAGGCTGGACACTAAGGAGGGAGAAAAGGACCTTTACTGATTGGCTAGACAGAGGGGCCGAGCTGGGAAAGATGTGCAGCAGGTTAGGGTGATAAAGGATAAAGATGGAAACGTACTCACAAGCGAGGAGAGTGTGTTGAGCAGATGGAAAGAGTACTTTGAGAGGCTGATGAATGAAGAGAACGAGAGAGAGAAGAGGTTGGATGATGTGGAGATAGTGAATCAGGAAGTGCATCGGATTAGCAAGGAGGAAGTAAGGACAGCTATGAAGAGGATGAAAAATGGAAAGGCCGTTGGTCCAGATGACATACCTCTTGAAGCATGGAGGTGTTAAGAAGAGATGGCAGTGGAGTTTTTAACCAGATTGTTTAATGGAATCTTGGAAAGTGAGAGGATGCCTGAGGAGTGCAGAAGAAGTGTACTGGTGCCGATATTTAAGAATAAGGGGGATGTGCAGGACTGCAGTAACTACAGGGGAATAAAATTGATGAGCCACAGCATAAAGTTATGGGAAAGAGTAGTGGAAGCCTGGTTAAGAAGTGAGGTGATGATTACTGAGCAGCAGTATGGTTTCATGCCAAGAAAGAGCACCACAGATGCAGTGTTTGCTCTGATGGTGTTGATGGAGAAGTATAGAGATGGCCAGAAGGAGTTGCATTGCGTCATTGTGGACCTGGAGAAACCATTTGACAGAGTGCCTAGAGAGGAGAGTTGGTACTGTATGAGGAAGTCGGGACTGGCAGAGAAGTATGTTAGAGTTGTACAGGATATGTATGGGGGAACTGTGACAGTGGTGAGGTCTGCGATAGGAGTGACAGATGCATTCATGGTAGAGGTGGGATTACATCAGGGATTGACTCTGAGCCCTTTCTTAATTGCAATGGTGATGGATAGGAGTCCCTATGGACTATGATGTTTACTGATGACATTATGATCTGTAGCGAGAGGGTTGAGGAGACCCTGGAGAGGTGAGCAATGAAGATGAGTAGGAACAAGACAGAATACATGTGTGTAAATTAGAGGGAGGTCAGTGGAATGGTAAGAATGCAGGGAGTAGAGTTGGCAAAGGTGGATGAGTTTAAGTACCTGGGATCAACATTACAGAATAACAGGGAGTGTGGAAGAGAGGTGAAAAAGAGAGTGCAAGCAGGGTGAAGTGGGTGGAAATGAGTGTCAGGAGTGATTTGTGACATCAAGAGTGAAAGCAAAGGTCTACAAGATGGTAGTGAGACCAGCTACAGTATGTTATATGGGTTGGAGATAGTGGCACTGACCAAAAAACAGGAGATAGAACTAGGTGGCAGAGTTAAAGATGTTAAGATTTGCATTGGGTGTGACAAGGATGGACAGGATTAGAAATGAGAACATTAGAGGGTAGGCTCAGGTTGGATGATTTGGAAACAATGTCAGAGAGGTGAGACTGTGTTGGTTTGGAAATGTGCAGAGGAGAGATGCTGGGTATACTGGGAAAAAGATGCGAAGGATAGAACTGCCCGGTAAAAGGAAAAGAGAAAGGCCTAAGAGTAGGTTTACGGACGTGGTGAGAGAAGACATGGAGGTGATGGGTGCAACAGAGCAAGATGCAAAGGACAAGAGGATATGAAAAAAGATGATCCCCTGTGGTGATCCCAAAAAAGAGCAGCCGAAAGAAGAAGAAGAAGTGAATTCTAATTTCTTTTTAATCCCTAATTTGTAATGTAACTACATGATTCAATATGTTATTCTTTCAATAAGTTTCTATTGTGTTTTTACATAAATTATGAATTTGATGTTTGTTCTTAGGTGTTGAAGTTTATAAAATGATTCATCTGACCCCACCTTTTCTATTACAGGACTGCAGACAAATAGGGTCTGTCCTGGCAACTTTTGAAGTAAGGCAAGAGCCCAGTATTTATGGGATGTTCATGTATAATGATGAGTGAAACTTGCCCTGGAATTTGGAGACAAAATGTTCGAGAACACATCGAAATGCATGTCATATGAACTCATTAAAATGCACTGAAGTCAATGAGAATGGAGAAACTGAACTGGTTTTGAGTGGATCATAAAGGTTTTGTGGTTTGTTTTTAAGTGTCCCTGAAGGCTAGAGAAGCCTCTGCCAACTAGTGGCCAAAATGTGACATGAACTGTGAGGCATGTCACAACTGCACCACCATGCCTCCCTGTGATACACATATTTCAGATAAACATATACCCTGAGCTTAAAATAATCAGTCTTTTATATGTGTCCATGTCTTCCCAGTTCCTATCGCTACAACTAACCTGCTTTGCCTTTTAGCATTACATACTCAGGGGGCTGTCCCTGTCACTACCCAATCTGCACTACACAGCAAGGAACCTAACATGCTTAATCCAGTAATGAAGACATAACCTACAGTTAGAACAGTAAAGTATTTTTTATAATATTCTCATTATGTTCTGCTAATATACCCCTAAAATGAAAATACTGCAAGTTTGCAGGGTGCAAATCTGGCTGGAGTACCAATCACATAATGACATGACACATGCACAATGCATGTATATGATATAACTTATTCACACATGTGTGAGACATGACAAGCATCACAGTAAACTGAGGTGGTGTATATATGAAAGTTTTATGCATGCATGTGTAGCACAGATTGGGAAGTGACATCCTCATCCAACATGGCAGCTACAGCTCTGAGATGTCATGCTGGCCTCACAAAGAATCATAGGGCCCTGGTTAAAAAAACAAAAAAGGTTTACTAAGCTGACTGCCTGGTGAATTTTCTGGAAAATATTTGGTGAACAAGGTCAATGGTGAACCCAGCAAATTCACTAAGAAAAACACTTTGGCGAATTTCATCAATCAACACTACCCATGTATTAAAGGGTATACATACACACACACGCACACCCAATGAGTCCCATATTACCATTAAATACATAACTTTGCAATGTGAAAAAAATGCATGCAGGTGCAGGTTCAAGCACCACACAAATTGGACAACTGAGTTAAGACCTGAACATGGGTCCCTAGAGGTATAAATCAACAATCCTAACCTCTGCACTACTGGGCTACTCCAACAAAATGATATTGTACAATAAATAAAATAAAATTACATGACGTGGCCATACACTAGCTGACATGTAGCATTCAGGCTCTCTGAAGTTAAAGTCAGTATTGTTAGAGGGTGAAATAAGCCTTTTTGTATGTATTTTTTGAATTGTGTTAATGTCTCATGGTTGTAATTTAAGGGGCAGAATAGCCAGTTGTATGGGTATATCTAGATAAAGAGAAGAAAGATTTAGCAAGGCATTGTAGAAACTTCCTGAATTTTATTGATAATTACTCTGTTGTATAAGCCTGGCTCATTACAAAGATGTAGAGATGCTTTTTGCGTGAAATTAACCATCACACCTTCCATATCCATCTATTGGCTTTTGTTTTCTTTCTCCCAGTTCCGAGTCATGGACAGCCAAAGCCTAACTTTTAAATAGCTTGGAAGCCCATTCTGTATGAGATGGCAGCCTATCCCAAAGACACACCTGGAAATCTCAAGTCAAACCTTTACTGACATTAATATCTTTGGAGTCTTTTTTGTGAGCGGAAAGCTGCATGTTGACTAAATAATATAGTAAATAAAAACTACTCAGGGTAGTATAACAGTTGTCTTATTTGTTTTTAGAGACCAACGTGAATTTCACAAATTCCTTAACTGCATTTAACTTCCTAGTTGCTGAATATTAGTAGCTTATTAGGTTGCCATTCCCATGGTTCCACCCCCTCCCATCCTTCATCTTGATTTATCAAGATTGTACTGGCTCATTTACATATGAATAGCTCTTACAACAGGGGTGCTAGTTTGAATCAGAGGCCAGATTAATCCTGGATTATTTTCCAACATCGCAGCTTTGGCAGCATCTGACTAAATGTATTGGTAAGTGCACTTTAATCAGGACAGTTTAGCTACAGTTTGGATAAACTGTAATATTTGTCGACTTGATTTTTCCTGAAGACCTGCTCTTCAGTGAAGTTCCATTACCATTCACACACAAAATGTATGGATTCTAATAGTGCACTGTGTCACCATGTTTCCCTGAGATAAAAGTATATTTTGAGTCCCCTACTCCAAGCCCTTTATCTCACAACTACCTAACACCCACAGAGCCTGTGGTGCAAGCGATCAACCTGACATACTTCTGCAAACATGGTTAGCAGCAAACCGACAATATCTGCTACACAAAAACCCTTTGGCAAATGTTGCCAATCAAGACTGCTAACGAGTATGCAGTATCAGCACTTCCACTATTTACTCTTCAGACTATGGTCACTTTTAGTTTCAGTACTCTGTACCAGTACATATATTTAACTGGGAGCTATCTTCTGGGAAATGTAGCATTGGAGAAATCCCCCCAAACCTCCTATCTTAATTCCCTCCTTGCTTAAATATGTACAAAGGAGATCAAAGTCCAAAGACATGCAGGTTAGGTGCATTGGCGATCTTAAATTAAAAAAAGTACCTAGTGTGTGCTTGGTGTGTGTGTGTGTGTGTGTGTGTGTGTGTGTGTGTGCGTGCCCTGCGGTGGGCTGGCACCCTGCCCAGTGTTTGTTACTGCCTTGTGCCCTGTGTTGGCTGGGATTGGCTTCAGCAGACCCCTGTGATCCTTTAGTTAGGATATAGTGGGTTGGATAATAGATAGATAATAAAGGAGATGAAAGAAAGGGTTAAAACATCTTCTTTTTTCACCTATCAATCAATAATAATATTAATCAAACTACTGAATTGCACTTTCTGAACAAACACAAAACATGCACCTGTCAAAAGAAAGAAGTCATTCTCAGAGACCAGATGAGAATGCACAACAATTATTGTTTTGCACCTAGATATGCACAAATGTCTCAGTCTCATCTGACTCTTAATATGCAGAATTGTGTCATCTTAACCAACCAACTACAGCCACCAATAATTTTGTATACATGTTGATTCTTCCATTATTCTAAACATCACTTCGTTAATAAGGGTGTCCAACAAGTTTTCCCATTGATCTTATCACCACTTCATAACAGGGGTGTTTGGGCTTTCTCACTAGTTTGTCCTCGCTTTTTAAGGGGCTGTTTATTACTCATTTACTTCATTTTCACTATAGTAATTATGTTGGTGGTTCCTCTAAGATGAGGCAACCCTCACATTAATAATAATAATACATTTTATTTATATAGCACCTTTCCAGAGAGTTGGCTTCGTCCGTTGTAGGAGATGGACTTGTAGATGGAGCTCTGTTAGCAGTGGTCTTATTCTACCTTTTTTTATTATCATTCCGAGGTATCCTGCATTTACTCATTCTGAGAGGATTTAATTATGTTACACGCAAGTACAAATAAACATGAGCAGCAAACAAAGGGCTCAGAAGAAAAGGGAAAAGGATAAGACAGCAAAAAATTACATCAAAGTCTAAACCAGCCTCCCAGAGACTGACCTGGAACAGACGGTCAAAGGTACAGAACTGTCAAGACCTGACACTGCAGCATTCGCTCCAGCCTAGAGCATTAATGGGAGTAAAACTGTAAGTGAGGAGGGCAAGGAGTATTCATCAATTCCAGGAGGAGTATTGGAGCCGAGCATGGCCTTTTCATCTCCACTGTCAACTACAGCTAATACTCCCCACGAGTCAGCCGCATCATCAACCACTTTACTTGCAACTCCACCTACGGAGACTGGGGCAGTATATAGGGCAGCAGTAGCTCAGTCGGTAGAGCGGGTGGTCCAGCAATCGGAGGGTCGCAGGTTCAATCCTGGCTCCCAGCATGAGAATGCAGCTGTTGTGTCCTTGGGCAAGACACTTAACCTACCTTGCCTGCTGGTGGTGGTCGGAAGGATTGGTGGTGCCAGTGTTCGGCAGCCTCACTTCTGTCAGTGTGCCCCAGGGCAGCTGTGGCTACATAGTAGCTTATCATCACCAGCGTATGACTGTTGTGTTGTAAAGCGCCTAGGGGGGTTCTTGAACTCTAGTTAGGCGCTATATCAAATACAGGCCAATACAGGAAGATCAAAACGCACTGTCCAAGCCGAAGGTAGTGATCAAAGGGGACATAAATGATATAAAGCAAGATATGAAGAATAACAATAGGGATATAAAGAAAAAATAAGGGGCTTAAATGGGAAAAATGAGAATTAGCTTTAGGATTTATAGACCTGGGGCTTCATGCATAATGTCGTACGTAGAATTGACACTAAAACATGGCATACGGACATGCACGAAAAAATCCAGATGCATAAATCTGTGTGTACGCCAACTTCCACGTTCTTCCGCTCCATAAATCCCGGTCAGTGTGAAATCCTCCCCACCCCAAATCCTCCCAGAATAACGCTTCATTGAATATGCAAATCAATATAAATAGCCCCTTATGTTTTGTATTCTGTGAAAAGGCAATGGCAAAAGCACAGGGAAAAAGAAAAATTTCAGTGAATACCAAGTAGAGGCTAGGAAAAACATTCTATTTGTTGATTTAAGTAGTGATATAAACAACAAAGGGAGATTGATCGAGTGGCCGAGAAACTCGAAAGTTGAAGTTCAGAAAGTCGCACAGAGCCTGAAATAAATCAGAAGTGGTCAGATATCAAAGTCGCCGTGAAAAAGCCAGTCGTAGCCCACCATCTGAGTTTCATATGGAAGCATATTAGGGTACAGAGAAAAGAAGAAAAAAACTGGGACACAGTGTGAAAAAAGGTTGAAACTTCATCTTAAAATCATTTAATTTGACAGTTTCTCAAATCCCATTGTAACTAAAGTAGCATGTTAAATGCTTCGTATTCTATGTACTCTTACGTGTGTGAATCAGTATGTTCTTCTTAAATGGGCTTTCTCTTACACCGACAGGACACATAATACATTACATTCATAATATTACGGCTCTCTGAAAATTTTAAATATTAAGATGTATACTTGATATCATTTTCATAATGATAGGAATTAAAGCATGCTATTAAACATGGGAACACAGTGGTGCAGTATTAGCGATGAGCTGGCGCCCTTTCCAGAGATTGTTCCTGCCTCCCGTAAGATGCTTGCTGCCCCGTGCACGACCCTCAATAAAATAATTTATTGCAGCAGTACAGTCTCTTTCAAATGTACTAACCCACGATTTCTGTCCTTCCTTTTCTTTGTCCAAATAACCAATCGTTAAACAATCAGCTCTTTAATAAATGTCAAGCCACCTGTAAGCCGATTATTCAAAACTTTTAAGGAACATTGGAATATCTTTGTAGTACATGTTTCATTATTCCATCCATCTATCCATCCAGGGTCGCACCAGCCCCAGCAAGCATACAACACAAGGCAGGAACAATCCCTGAACTGGGCACCAGCTCATCGCTACCACTGCCCAAAAAGCCCTCACATATTTAATCATTAACAATATACATTATTTAAATGAAGTTTAAAATGTATCTGTATAATGTAATATATCTACTTTAATGCATTTCATCTTTAAAATGATATCAACAGCTCCACGAAGATAGTGTCTGGTAATCTAAATCAATTTAGAAGCCAGTCGTCATCATCTGTAAATATGCGCTCTAAATTGAATTCAATTCCTTTACTGTTATTGTATGGTACAATGAGATTCAATATATAAATTCACCATAAACGTATTTTCCTATAAAATGGTAAAATACCAACAATAATAATAATAGGATGAAAAACAGTGAAAAATATGCAATATGAAAGCATAACTGGCTCAGGTTGTGCAATATTACAACTGTAATGCAAGTTTACAATGAGGTAATTGAACATATAAGTACAAACAGTTCTATTGGGAGCACTTGATGGACTGATTGAGGGATGAAGCTGTTTCTGAATCGTGAGGTCCATACAGAAAAGACTCTGAAGTGTTTGCCGAAAGGGAGAAGTTCAAATAGACTGTGCTCATGGCTGAGGCAGCATGTGCTATAAGCTATATCCCGATATCGCTCCCCGCTCTTGACACAATCTGCAGTAGAGCTTTCTGATCGGCTGCTGTAGAGCTGTGATTCCACACTCAGATACAGTTGGTTAAATACCTTGAGTGGTGCACTGACTGACAACGCTAAAGCAGCTATAGTATTTGGTATAGTTTGGCCATTCTGTGCACCATTATATGGTTACGAGTTGATTACAATCAGTTGCCTTAACACTAGAATTACCAGAGCCTACGAAAAAACTCTTAATTCCGGCCCACCTTAAATTGGTTCTTAAATCCCTTCACACCTCTCCGCCAGCGTCCTTTGTCTTCTAAATGTGCTGATAAAGAGAAGCTAGGAGCAGCCGGCTATTCAATCCCCTCACCAATTTAGAACGTGCACGAACTTCTCTCAGCTCATGCCTTGATTGAGTATCTGGGGGTGAAGTGGAGTTTTAGAGTGGAAATAATAGATCGTTATTTGGAACACACGCATTTCATGTCTGTTCCATTTCTACAGTAATCAACACATTGTTAAAACAGAAACGTTTTTTATATTCTAGTAGTAGATGACAAAATGTAGGCATAAACTATATAATGTATGAAGCCTGAAGTCCAAATAGCAAAGAAACATTTTCACAAGAATAACACAATTGCGCTTTTATTCAAAAATATAACTGCAGAAACAAAAAGCCGCCTTAACATGCGACATTGACAGCCATTTATTGTATCTGCCTCCGTGGTTCAATAGAATCAGTTCTTGCCTTGGAATCAAAAGGTCGTGAGTTCGATCCTGTACCACTCCGTTTTCAGAAGTAAACTGCTCCTAGTCTTACTATTTTAGAATAAAAGCATACATTTGATTTCAGTCTGTAACAGCCGGTGCAATTTATGATCCTTGTGAAGGTTAGCTTTTTTTTTTTTCTCTCTTTTATTCAAGTGCTTCATACATTATATAGTTTATGCCTATGATCAGAGATCGCACAGTGGTCAGATATCAAAGTAACTATGAAAAGGCAAGCTGTAGCCCACCATCTGAGTGTCATACGAAAGAGTATTAGGATACAGAGAAAAGAATAAAAAATAGTAACACAGTGAAGAAAAAAGGTCTAAGTGTTGACTTTCATCTCAAAATTTCCACTTTAATTGCATAGTTTATTTTGTCATTACATTGTAAACTTCATCTTAAAATCAATGTTTAATATACTAAAGCTTCTCAAATCCTATTGTAACTAAAGTAGCACGCTCAATGCATTGTATTCTAAGTGTTCCCTGACCCAACTGTTAATCACTATGTGCTTCTTAAACAGGCTTTCCCTTTTGCAGTCAAGAGCACACAGGTACTGATCTCCAAACAGAATACATTACATTCAAAATATTACAGTTCTCTGAACATTTTAGAATACTGAGATGCATACTTGGTATCATTTTCATGATGAAATGCATTAAAGTGTGGATTAAACATGGGGACACAATGGCGCAGTGGTAGTGATGAGCTCTTACCCTCCAGGGATTGTTCCTGCCTCCTGCAAGATGCTTGCTGGGATGTGTGTGACTCTCGATGATATAATTTATTGCAGCAGTACTGTCTCTGTCAAACGTATTAACCCAATTCCTGCTGTTACGTTTTCATTCTCCATGTAACAAATTGCCACACAATAAGCTCTGTAATAAATGTCAAACCAGTTTTAAGCTTAGAACACAGATTCTCCAAAACTTTTAAGGAACATTAAAAAATCTTCATAATACGTGTTTAATTATTCCATCCATCCATCCATCCATCCAGGGTCGCGCCAGTCCCAGCAAGCATAGAATACTTCTAACAGTTTCTCAGGATCATCCCTGCCTAATCTCTTGAATCATTTTGGGGTTAGGAGTGGCTTTTCATTTGTCCATAATACAATTTTCTTTAGCAGATCCTTCTGGTCCATGCAACCATGAGCCTTCAGTTGCTCTTAAAAGGCTAGGGTGTCATGTTTAAACTGCACGTACACACAAAAATGTTGTGCATGCCTGTTTCACACTCACTTCAAGATATATAAAAACTCAACTTGGCGTAGAGCCACGCACATTTTCACGTCAACCTTACACCATGTGTACACACTTTTCTGCTCTGCTTTGTAAACTGGCGGCACCCAGTGTCAAAGCAGTGCTACTGTTTCTGTGGTCTTTGTTTTTTAGATTCACATCCATGACATAGACTTTATCAAATACACTGAAATTAATTGCATATTGTTTATAAATTTAAGGCACTTGATTTTAATCATTCTGTAACAATAAAATAGTGCACAGAAACTATTCCAAATACCATAGCTGCTTTAGCATTGTTACTCTTAGTGCACCACTGAGTGTATTTTAACTTGTGTATTGTATTTTTGTGCGGAATTACAGCTACACAGGTTGTTTTGAGAGTGCAGGGGATTGCAGCTTACAGCAGAGGATACAGCTTTTAGTCCTTGTGGACATTTATAGTGCACGTTGCCTCAGGAAAGCCACCAGCATCTGCATGGATTCCACTCACCCTTACCACAGACTGTTTGAAGTTCTCCCATCTGGCAAATGCTTGACCCTTTCCTGCATGGACCTCGAGGCTCAGAAACAGTTTCATTCCAAGAGCTATAAATGCACTCAATCAGTCCATCAAGTGCTCCCGGTAGAACTGTTTGTAATTATAATAACAATTACTCACTGTAAACTTGCACTACAACTATAATATTGCACAACATGAGCCACTTTATGAACCATTTGCACTATCTGCACTATATGTACATGTATATTGTACTTATGTTTTCTTATTGTATATTTTCCATTGTTTTTTTATCATATTATTTTTATTTTTGATCATTTTACAGAAAAATAAGTTTATGGAGGACCTGAATATTGAATCTTATTGTACCATGCAATGACAATAAAGGAATTCAATTCAATTCAATAGAAAAGAGTGATGAATGATGACTGGCTTCTAAGTCAATTTAGATTTCCAAAAGCTATCCTCTTGGAGTTGTGTGCTGTTAGAATACTAGGATATATACTTGATATCATTTTTATGATTAAATGCAAGTTATGTATATTACATTTTACAAATAAATTGTAAACTTCATTTAAATAATGCATACTGTTAATAATTAAACATGTGGGGGCATGGTGGCGCAATGATAGCGATGAGCTGGTGCACCGTCCAGAGATTGTTAATGCCTTGTACTGTATGCTTGCTGGGACTGTTGCGACCCTGGATGGGTGGATGGATGGAATAATTAAACATGTATAATGAAGATTTTTCAATGTTCCTTAAAAGTTCTGAAGAATCTGCATCCTAAGGTTACAGCTGATTTTACATTTATTATACACTTATTGTGCGGTGATTGATTACGTGGAGAAAGAAAACAGAAGGACAGGAATTGGGGGTTGATGTGTTTGACAGAGACAGCAGTGCTGCAATAAATTATTCAATACAGATTTGTGAGTGTCCCAGCAAGTAATAGGAACAATCCTTGGGCGGGGCTCCAGCTCATAGCTACCGCTGAGTCACCATGTCCCCACATGTTTAATACATGCTTTAATGCATTTCTTCTAGAAAATGATATCAAATATACATCTTAGTATTTTACAATATTCTGAGAGTTGTAAAATTATGAATGTAATGTTTTCTGTGTGGCGATCACTGCCTGCATACTCCTATCAGTGTAAGAGAAAGCTGGTTTAAGAAACACGTAGTGATTAACGACCGGGTCAGGGAACACATAGAATACAAAGCATTTAACATGCTACTTTAGTTATGATGGGATATGAGAAACTCTATTAAATCAAACATTGATTTTAAGACAAAGTATGAGGTTAAAGTCGACATTTTGACTTTAATCTCAACATAGACCTTTTTTCCTTCACCGAGTCCCTGTTTTTTTTTTTTCTTCTCTGTGGCCCTAATATGCTTCTCTATGACACTCAGACACTCATATTTGACATTTAACTACTTCTTTTTTAAAATTATTTTTTTATATGTGTTTTTTACTTTTGTCTTTTAACAAAACACTGAATGGAATGGGCTATTTATTTTGATTTGCATATTCTAATATACAAAATTTTTAGAGGGCGGGGTTGTAGGCAACGTGCATTTGAGTTAAAATTTTCATTGATTGAGATTTATAAAGGGGAAGTGTGTGGAACTTTGCATACACACAGTTTAATGCACCTGAATTTTTATGTGCGTACCCACATTTCTGTTTTTGTCTGTATGCCATATTTCAGTGTAAATTCAGGCCCCGGGTCATCACAACATTTCCTTAACTGTCTGAACTATCTAAAAGCCTCTTAAATTGACTTCGGAGATAATGTTCCCATTATGCCAAGGAGGAGATCCCACAACTTGAATTTCCTCAAAGACTCGCTTTGTTTTAGTATGACTACCAGGTATTCCTTCTCATACCTGAGACACCCACCTACCATCTTCTTCAGTGAGCAATGCATGCTCCTGCCAAGACCATCTATCTTTCTTACTCATGGTGGTGAACCTAATAATGCCCTCCTGGAGCATTCAATACAAATGCAGGACATAGTGCTACCTAGGGCCCCTTGCATTTCCAAACTGTCATTTGGGTGACCTTTCCTGCCGCCATTGTGTTTTTCTCTGTTTCTCTCTCTCTTAATTCCAGGAGTCTGTGTATAGCAGTCGGCCCTGAAAGGGCATGAAAACATCAAACCACATTCTATTTATTGAAAGCTTATTATTTCCATAATGGTGTGCTGAGTTAATTCTGAGCTTTGACAGTTTTTTGCACAGAGCATTTTATAATTTTTCCATAACAGTACTTTCTAAATGTGAACCTATAAAAGTGTAATACATCAGAACATCATGACATAAATCACATATTTGGGTGCTATTGTATGGAGTCGCTGTTCTTTTTTGTTGTGCATCAAGTAATCTTCTAAACTGTACCATAATGATAGCCTTAGTATTCATAATTCATTGAGCTTCATGACCTCAATTCAAAGTTCCTTACAATTTTCTTCGTTTTCCTCATTTAAAGGACTTCAATTCCCAGTGGTCAGCAGGAGCTTGTAGGGATGGACGGAAATAATTCCTTTATTGACATGCATGTTAAAGGAATTTGGCATTCAGATGGAAATAATTAGAGTGGAGCTGCAACAGTCTGTATTTACGCATGTGTCATGAAAAGTGGCTGTCCTGTGTGACACTGCTCAGAAGCACAAGCTGGTGTCACTTTGGTTTGCAGATTATGTATCTGTGTATGATCCAAATCATTTGTTTAAGATATAATAACCGATAGCATTCTCTATAGATAATTTATTCCATATATTCTATGGCACCAGAATAAGATTGCAGCATTCTCTATAGATAATTTATTCCATATATTCTATGGTACCAGAGTAAGATTTCAGCCATCAGCCAACTGTAAACCAGTAACTGGAGCCCACAATTAGCACTTGGTATTTTGCAGATTGGATTTGGGCAAATTAACATATTAGGCCTTGTAAATTGTAATGTCATGGTTTCTGTAACTGTTTAAAGTAGCTGAGAATTTTATAAAATGTATTAGACAAGTACTGTAGGTACTTTCATTCACAACCAATTTAATTTTTTTAATATTTTTATAAAATAAAAAAACAGAACTCTTATAAATAACATTTTGCAAAATATGTCAAATTAAATTTATAGACATTTAATAATTTTTACAACCATAGTCTTAAACATTTTTTCTAAAGAGAAATCAATTGCCCAAAAAAAACCCAAATCATACTTGGGTAAATGGACGTTCTCAAGATCTATGCCTGTATTTATCAAGCACCACAGAATTACATTAATAGGAATTGCACCGAAATTTTGACTAAGATAAGAATTTGACCTTCCTCCAAGTGGGGCATGAAAACAATTTATGAAGCATGGTACACGTCCTCCCAGTAAAGAGTAGAAGTTCATGTGTCACAATGAATGACATTTCAAATTTATGGCACCCAAGCCGCGAAGTGGCACTCATGAAGGTGTTTTGCAGTTTACTTGGAAATTCCGACACTTTGTAGTTTTCTGATAGTAACGCTAATAGTAAGGCTTCACCACTAAGTTAATAATAATAATGATGATAATAATAATAATAATATTCAAATGAATGTACTTATGTTCAAATAAATGATTTATGCCACTCTCATGAAGTATTCTAGAATCACGCGTTGAACTGGGCAATTCGCAACAACATCATTAATATTACAATTATAAACACAGAGACAAAGATATCAAGACACATATACACAATGTTAATCCCAATAACTGACCCCTTTATTTAACAATGAAAGGTCCACAGCAATTCTTTCAAAACAATAACCTTTCTGCTTTTATGGCCACAGCAAACATCTCGTAAAGTAACTGTTACCCTGAAACTTGCCATGGCTAATCTTGTACTGTTCCTGAAGTTGCTTCCACTTATCCATTATTCCCAATCGTGTTTTACAGTTGCATCATGTGTCTGTCTATCTCCATAATCCTTGCTTTATCTTCCTTGAGGATCCATTTATCCAATGCCCCAAGATTCTCCGCCTGTCTTCTTGAACCTTCCCAGCCTTGCAAAGTATAACACAAATATTTCAGGGGTTCATGGAATATAATGCTCAGTGTACTTGTGCAACATTTGGCTGTCAATCACCCATCCAGCCCTAATTTCATGGTAAAATGCAGGCTGCTACAATGTAATTTGCATTCGGAACCACTTGTGTTTTGATACCATAATATTGCTTGCAATTCACATATGTGTTCATCCACAGTTGGGCCAAAGATGTTTTTTTGTGATCATCTTTTTATAAAGTAGTAAAGACTAATTGACAGGATATATCAATAAAAAGTCACAGTCTACAAAGTACCCCAACCCCAGCAACACCCACTCTCACCCAGCTTGAGCCAAGGGATAAAAAAATCAGGGAGTTAAAAGCTGAAATTTACACAATTGAGCCACAGCAGACCAAGATTCAATTACATTACTGTAAGCACCATTATTCTGCGCAGCAGACAACTCCAGATGTATTAAGTTGTAAAAGAAGGACTGGCAGTTGTCAAAAGTGACACATTCAGGTGTCTTCCAGTGGAAGGCAATAATTAATTTGGCTGCCAGGGTATCCAGACAGAATAACTTGCTTTCAGAGAGTCTGAGCAGAAGCCTAAAAAGGTCTAAAGGTAGAAAAATTTGAGGTAACAGAGGAATACTGCATGAAAGAAAGGAAGACAGTAGATGACATGTGTGTCCAAAAGGAAAAGACAGGGGTACAGTGCCAGAACATGTGAAGAAAAGTGCCAGGCAAACCAAGGGAACATAATTGAAAGAGAAGATCAGCAGTGAGGCCCATCAGAAGCCACTTGCAGGGAGTCTGTGTAGAATTTTTGAATTGGGTGTGCTGGTAGTTTGGGTTTCTAGAACAAAACTTGACATTGGAGAAAATGGCGTCCCATGAAAGGGGTGAATGGAGAGAAGAAAGTTCTCTGGACCAAAAAGAAATCAAGGGCAGAGGTTTATAGGATGCTTTGCAAAGTAAAGAGGATAGGGGGTAGACACAGGTTTTTTCTTAGGAGAGACAGAGAATATAATGAGTAATTTGTGAAGCGGGGTAGTCAAGGAAATCCCACATGTTCTGAACATTGATTGTAGTTGAAGGTAGAAAAAGAAACTGGAACTAGGGAAATTAAAATGTGCTTGTAAAGAATGGAGCATCATAATCCTCAAACTATTAAAGGAGACAATGATCTTAATGTGCGTGCCATCAATTCTTCTTCATCCTTGCGTTTATCCCGCTTGGCAGGGTCCGCTTTTCTGCAAATCCATCTCCATTTGGCACGATCGAGGGCATCTTCTGGGGCTGCATTGATGATCTTCATGTCTTCCTTTATTCTGTCCATCCAATATTCTGTCCATTTCAAATGGCAATACCGTCTCAAAATTTGGAAGATAATGTCTGGCCATCAATAACTCCACAAAAAAACAGTGATTTGCATGAATGCAGCTAGGTTTAATATTACCTCATGTGGAGTAGAGGAGAAATGTTTAAATCTGCATATTATCTTATGCATTATAAGGGTGTTCAAAGTTTAATGAAACACTCAAGAAATAGCTGATTGTAAAATATTTACAGTAAATCAGCTGCATTTACCCTGTGGCCAAAAAGTGTAATACTGCTAACACTTTCATTTTGGCTGATAGCTCATGGCTTCTTTGAGTAAATGGAGCGATCACGCGATGTGCGATATTTGTTACGAATATTATTCTATCTCTGTGAAATCAATATCTTTATACGAGTTGCCTAGCATTTCCACAAAATTCTGCCTTTCCCAAGATGTGCATTGTGATTCTCACCATCTTCTGGCAGTTCCTAGTAAATCCAAATGAAGTTAGGAAAATTGATCGAATTCTATTACTCCAACTCGTAAGAGTAGGACCAAAGTACGCTAAGATTTCTAAGCCAATATTAGGACCGTTTTCCTGCTCTGAGATGCTTGATAAATATGGGCACTGATTTTTTACAAAATTAATAGTTTTAGTACAATCAGGTTTGTAATAAGATGGCCATATATGACATTGACTGCTCATTGACTTCACCATTTATGTGCACCACAAGCACACACACCTATTACAATGCTTTGTCCTGTACTGCAAATATAAAAGCAAAAAGCATGAATACGAATTCCAATGTACAAATGACATACAAAAAAACTGAACCTGACATACTGGATTTTGTCTTTATTTATGTTGAAGCAAAACTTGGTTTATAAAATTGAGAAACATTAAATAACAAGAGAGTTGAAAAAGAGAGTTTAAATACAAAAAATCTTGTTAATTTTCCAGTTATTATTTGTTTCTTCCTGTTTAAATAAACTGTTCTGCTGAAAAATAACTACCAATTGAAGTAAACTTGCTGTATTTGTACTTGGGATATATTATTCAGGAACATATTTAATTGTGCTGATGTACCTAAAATAATATTAATACTTACCACATTAATACATTTGATTAATAATTCATTTTGCTTGATTTTTTCTAGAAGTATCCACTACACCTTGTCTTTTAGCTGTTCTTCCTAAGGTGGACCTCGCTGCCGGCTAGAGCAGCTCATTATCAGTGATACTAAACCTCTCCATTATGCTTGTTGTCCTGTGAGCCTCTTCTCACTTATTAGTCGAGAAGCTCTTGAGTTTATGGATGAGGAAGCAAACTGTTTCACATTCCTTTTGACATTTAAAGAAACAATACACATTGTAGGAGTGTAGTTACCACCATCAGTAGGAGTTAGCTATGGCGATGAAAGGTACAGAGCCTCATGTGTTTACATAAAAAGCGGAGCTTTTCAATTGCTGCTTAGTAATCCAGCAACCTACAGCATTACTGGTCTTCAGCACCCTAATTACCAAGTATTCCTGCACTTGTTTTGAAGCACAAAATGACAGAAAAGAACATTGAGGTAGCATTCCATTTTGAATGGTAATTGAAGAATTGTTTGCTTGTATTTGGAAAGCTAAGCTTTTTATTTGGAGATAACAAAATTATCAGAAATTTTGAGATGTTACATTATATCATTTCACCCAAATAAGTAGTCTAGGTGACAAAGAATTTCTCAGTTGTTTACCTGTAAATTAGGGTGTTAGCAGATTATTTGGGATATATTATCAAGATATTAGAAGATTATCTGAGATATATTTTCAATTGGCTTGGTAATGCTGTAGGGCCTGATGGGTAAAAGTAGATAGATAGATAGATAGATAGATAGATAGATAGATAGATAGATAGATAGATAGATAGATAGATAGATAGATAGATAGATACTTTATTAATCCCCAAGGGGAAATTCACATAATCCAGCAGCAGCATACTGATAAAAAAACAATATAAATTAAAGAGTGATAAAAATGCAGGTAAAACAGACAGTAACTTTGTATAATGTTAACGTTTACCCCCGGGTGGAATTGAAGAGTCACATAGTGTAGGGGAGGAACGACGATTTCCTCAGTCTGTCAGTGGAGCAGGACGGTGACAGCAGTCTGTTGCTGAAGCGACTCCTCTGCCTGGAGATGATCCTGTTCAGTGGATACAGTGGATTTTCCATTATTGACAGGAGCCTGCTCAGCGCCTGTCACTCTGTCACGGATGTCAAACTGTCCAGCTCCATGTCTACAATAGAGCCTGCCTTCCTCACCAGTTTGTCCAGGCATGAGGCATCCCTCTTCTTTATGCTGCCTCCCCAGCACACCACTGCGTAGAACAACAATAACAACAACATTTATTTATATAGCACATTTTCATACAAAAAGTAGCTCAAAGTGCTTTAAATAATGAAGAAAAGAAAAATAAAAGACAAAATAAGAATTTAAAATAAGACAACATTAGTTAACATAGAAAAGAAGTAAGGTCTGATGGCCAGGGTGGACCGAAAAAACAGAACAAAAAGCTCCAGACGGCTGGAGAAAAAAAAATAAATAAAAAAATAGAAGAGGGCACTTGCCACAACCGTCTGATAGAACATCTGCAGCATCTTATTGCAGATGTTGAAGGATGCCCGCCTTCTAAGGAAGTATAGTCAGCTCTGTCTGAGCATCAGTATTGGCAGTCCAGTCCAATTTCATCCAGCTCCACTCCCAGGTATTTATAGGTCTGTACCCTCGCCTCTGATGATCATGGGGTCCATGAGGGGCCTGGTCCTCCTAAAATCGACCACCAGCTCCTTGGTTTTGCTGATGTGCAGGTGTAGGTGGTTTGAGTCGCACCATTTAACAAAGTTATTAATTAAGTTATTAATCCCCAAGGTGAAATTCACATACTCCAGCAGTAGCATACTAATAAAAAAAATAAAAACAATACAAGTAAGCCTGGAAACTGCAAGCTCTGCAGCTGCCTTGTTCGCATGACTTTATATACTGTCAACCACTAACCCTAACACATGGAAGTGATATCAAGAATATTATACATTTATTTAAAAGTATATGGTACAATACACTAGATGTCACAGTGAATTAGCTTCATATTGTTAAAACTGTGTTTACATCTGGCATGGCCCAACCAGCAGGCAGTTATTATAATCTCCAGTAGTAATTCACAGTTTAACTTTGGGTGAGTCGCTTAACCATCCGATGCTTCAGCTGTAAAAATATGTTCTATGCACTTCTGATTTGAAAGTTATTTTGGATAAAATTCATTTATTCATTAATTTATATTCTAAACTCACTTATTTCATCATAGATCAGGTGCAAAATAGGAACTAATTGCTAATGGTATGCCAGCCCTTCGAATAGCTCACTCACTAACTAAAACTCACACTTAGATGATTATTCATTGCAAATCAACTTAATCTACATGCCTTTGGTTAAATCATCTGCTAAATAAATGCATGTAATTAGGACAGATAATAGTTTGTGTGAGATGACACACAATGTGTACATCATACACTGACATATACTGTACTTTATCATAGCATATGTGCAGTAGGTTTGGATCTTGACATGGATTGGATGAATGTATCTTGTAAATAAAACAGTGTCAATGTAAAAATGTGCATGCGTCTGCCAGTTAAGTACAATTACTAATTTCTTAATCAGTGGTTTTCAAGTTCGGCCCTGGAGTACACCCATGGCTACAGGCTTTTATTTAAAACTATTTACAATCACTACATCATTCTTATGTTTAACTGATTTAAATTGTTTTCTGGCCTACAAATATTTCTAAAAAAATCACGAATATATGTGTTTTTTCATAGCATTAAATGCTTACATTCTTTTGTGAGTTTGTATTTAAGTTATCCTTTTTTGTTGAATTTGCTCCCTTAATTATATCCAAATGCTGTTGATCAGCAATGAGCAGTGTAGACACGGGTTCAAACAATCGTGAATGCAAAAGAGTAGCAAAGACTTCACTGAATATGGCCCTTGAAGCAGTTGCACACTTTTAGCATTCAGGGTAGTAAACATTCAGGTATAATTATGTTAGCCAATTCAATAGAAAAGGGTGAATGGAAATGAAAATAGCAAAGGAAACTTAATCATTTAAAGTATGGGAAAAAAATACAGACATTTCAGAACGTCTTAAAGGAATACTCCACCCAAAAGTTATATTTTTTTAAATGTAACTTACTCCATGTGGTTTGTAGTGATAGACAAAGTTTAAACTTTAATGGAAGTGGGTAGTGACACAGCAAGTAATAACAAAACATCCATGAAAAAATCTCATGTTACACGTGTCGCATAATCAGCATCAAGTCATCCAGTTGTATACTTAAAACGTTCAAAAATATGCATTTATGCTAAAACATTGCTAAATCGATTACTCTGGTAAAATAAAAGTAGTCCACAAACCAGAATCCTTTCACGCGTGGGGTTTCACTTTTGAATTCAATTCTACTTGTGCACAAACTTTGTTACCACCATTCTATTCTATATGAATACATGAGATTAAAAATGTTCTTGTCATTCACTACTGGAGTTAGTCATAGATAACAAAAATAGAATTTCTTTAAAAATATAAAGGACGGCTCACTAAACAATTAAATCTGTAAGAATTTTGCATTCCTTGTTAAATGTGATGAAATTAAAACCCACACAGGGATCCCCAACTGAATTCTTTTTACTGGTTAAATTATGCATCATAAATAGTACTATTTGATTAAATACAAAGGAAATAAATACAGTCCAGGATGTCTAGCAGTAGGATTATACAAACAAGTTGTATCTATTTTTCTGTTGCAGAAGCTGAAACCGATCTAGAATGTTGTATCAGATACAATAGTGATGGCACAACAAACAAAAAGATTAAACATGACATCTTTCAAACATTGCATTTTGTCTAATGCTAACTTATACTTAATATTTAGACATTAACATTGTGCTATATATTTCTAGGAAATACTCCCCATGACATTGTAATTAAATAAATGGACTCGGAAAATACTCTTGCTATAACATGTTTACTCATAAAATGTCACAGCTATTTTTGAATCTGAAATCAGGAACTATAACAAATAAATAAAGGTTACAATGATGATTAACTCCCTTATCCTACATGGTTAACATGTCATCATTAAAATTCATTGCACAACTCTTATTTTTCCACTATAGGCACAGTTTTCATATTTAATGAACTTATATGTCACCCACTCAAAGTTGATTCTAACTGTATTGCTTTTATTAAGCTTAACTTATAACTTTAGAGATAGTTCACATTAAATCTGAAGACAACTGAAAGCCAAATATTTTTTTGCCATACTAGAACCCTGACTATCTAATATGTATTGGACAAGTCACTGTATTTAAATAATAATTTAAATGAACAGAAGTTTAAACAGGACCATACATAAGTGAAGAAGATACTTGTATAAAACGTATATAAAATTAAGTGGGCAAAGGAAAGGTAGTGCAGCACTCTGGTGATTTCATCTTCTTGAGTATTATGTGCAAGAATAACAATGTATCTGATATCAACTGATAAAGACACATTTATTTGCAAAAATAAGCTTGAGAAATGTATTAATTTATTCTGAAAATTCTAAAGCCAGGATGAACTAAGATGAAAATAAAAGTCTACAGATCCCTAAGAGTGTAAATGAACATGAAATGGGTTAGCTGAAGGATTAGTGACCCATCCTGCGTGTCTTGTGGCACCTTTTTCCAGATGGAAAGCCAGAATAATGGAAGGTCACTTGAGGACTGTCTGCCAATGTGTTCCCCCAGCTCACTGGGTGGCAGCTCACCCCTGGCCCTGCTCTGGTATGGACTGCTGCAGGGTAGCATGGGAAATGTAGTTTGAACAGGCAGCTCTGACCTGGAAGTGCTTCTGATGCTGACGTGTGAGATGCTGCTGATGTTCTAGAAGTACCCAAGGTAAGGATTTCAAAGTATCCCTCTCCTTCCACACCCAAGTTAGTTAAGACTCAGATAAGGATAACTGCAAAAATTAACTGAATACATTGAGGAGTGGATGCCAATAAATTGCAAACAAACTTTTTTTTATACAAATGGTCTATTCATTTGTATTTTTGGCTTCACACAGATTATTTTTATTTGCTTCCATTTTGGAGAAAAATATTTTAGCAGTAAAAGAAAAGCCAGGAAGGACGTAGCAGGAACAGAACAAGCAAACTTGAATATACAGATAAATAAATATTAAATGTTCTAAATTAACAGTTTTTTGAAGTTTTATGTGGGAAGAGGATGATGACCTTTTAGTGGCTATAACTACTATTAAGAAGGGACACAGTGATTGGGAAATTGTAGAGGGAGAGTACAGTTTAGATTGAAAAGGCTGACGTCAAACATATCACCAGGGCCAGATCATAGAGTGCTTCATTGGTTAGGGAGGACATATATAAACCCTTGATGCATATTTTTCAAAAATCACAGTGTAATGGGGCAGTTCTTAGGGACCTGAAGCTAGCAAATACAAAACAGTTGATAAGTGTGATCTAAGCAACTACAGGCCGGAAAAAACACAACAGGTCAATTAGTGCAAGAAATTATTAAGGAAATGACTGAGTAGTAAATGTTAGGAACAGGTATATTAGTGAAGAGTGAGATTATGTTGCACTAATTTATGACCCGAGAGGTGTATATAATATTCTCACCTTATCTCATCCTCCCGTTCACTTTTCCCAGTAAAGGTCATGGTGGTATGTGATATTAATTATCTTATATTTGAGGAAGCTTTAGAGAAGGTATCTCATGATATATAAGTAATCAAACTGCAGAATTTGAGTGTTTATGGGTGCAAATTTGAATTCAGCAGCAGAAATAAAGGGTTATCTTATGAGAAACTTTTTCCAAATTAGGGTATATTAATAGTTTTAACCCTTGTGGATCATTGCTGTGGCTTCTGCTCTTTGTCATACATAATATATGATTGATAAGTATGCTGTGTAAATAGCCATTTTGCAGGTGATACTAGACTGTCTAGAATGGCAGGCAATCGAGAATTAGCCAAATCATTACAGACAGACCAGGGCATAATTCAGACTTTGGCAGATTTGTGGCAGATGATGTTTAAGTTAAATCAATGTAACATATTACATGTGGGAAATAGAAATTTTGTATTTAAATACACAAAAGAGGGGTGTCTACACCTTATGACGAAGACTCACAGGTCATAGTGAACTTATCAGTATCCTCACTCAGTGTACTAAAGTGATTAAAGAGACTAGCGGAGTGAAATGTTAAAAAGCACAGCATGTAGAGCACAAGACAAAAAAGTATATGGTTAAGCTACTGGGTACAGAACAATTGGGAAACCCCATCTGGAGTTCCGTGTGCAGTTCTAGTTTCATAATTTTGAAGGAAATTAGCAGAGTGGATCTCAAAAGTTACTTTAAAATAAGTTATTCAAGAACATAAGGGCACAGATGGAAACTAAGATAGATAGATAGATAGATAGGAAAGGTGATATATACTAGATAGATAGGCATATAGTGAAAAATAACAAAAGAATAAAGATAAAGAGTTGGGGCACCTGGTCAATGAAAGTCAAAAAATGACTGCAGCCTCAATCAGATACTTCTAGTAATTGCACTCTGAGCAGGAAGTTTATCTCCCTCAGTTGTTGGTCCAAAAGTTAACAAGCACACAGTGTTATATAGCGGACATCCTTGATGGGGCGGAGCTTTGCAGGATGTTAAGGAAGTCAGCTTCCTGGCAATCTTTGAGACTGTAGTGGAAAGGGTAGAAGGAGTTAGTTACATTCCCTCTTGGTGTAGAGTGGTACTGCTTACCCTGTCAGAGCCCTGATGGTGTTCCCTAAGAAATATTATAACAAACAAAAACCCTCTCAAACACACATGAATTAACAAAAGAAAAAGAGAAGAAAAAACTCCTGAACTGGCTAAAGATAAGGGAGCAGTCGCAGTGAGACTTTGTAAAGCTGTATAGTCATAGGTATGAAAAACAAACACTTGCTGGCTAAAAGTACTTAATGCTAGTTAGCCAGAGAGAGGACATGCAGCATTGTTTATAATGGCCACCAGTTTTTGTTCATTCCCACCTTTGCCTCCAGCAGGTTGAGAGTGTGTCCCATAACTAGTTAAGGGTAATTTTTAGACAAATGTAAGATGTTTGTAATGCACTACCTAGTAGCGTGGTACACTTTAGTTACTTTGGAGAACACTTGACTTGATTTTTTAAGGTGTTATGTGAACAGAAGTCGTCAAGTTAAAAAGGGAATTTCTCATTAGGGTTTGCAAGGCCTATTCTTGTTTTTCTGTTTAGTTTACATACTTGGAAAAGAGATTAAAACAAAAAAGATATATGCCATCTTTCTTTGTATATTATATCAAGGCAGCTGAATGGTTGTCTATTGGATTCAAAATAGGACCTTAAAGTCAAACACAAAAGAAAATGTGATGTCCCTTTCCTTGTGTTATTAGACTTACAGATCCAAGAGATTAAATTTCATTATAAAAACAAAAATAGATATGTAGATTAACGAAGACAACATGAACTTAAATTAAGCACAGGGGTGTATAAAGCTTGCTGAACAAATGAACCAAACGCCCTTTTTAAAAATTTTAATCAGTACTCAACTCAACTCATTCAGTAACAACTGAATGAAAGCCTCATTTGACATTTTAAATCAGAGTGTTATACAATTTAAATCAGATCATCTGCTCTTCTTGAGAAATTGTGTCGTCAGAGTAAGAGTTTACAAAATTACTGACGATTTCTGGGTGTAAATAGCACCAAACAGTACGTCCTTTATTGATTTCACATTGCACTTCATTCCTTATTTTTGAGGCCATTAATTGTACTTTCCATCTTCAAATGAGAAGTAGGGAAATGATTTCTGTATAAAAATGGGTGTTGCTCTCACCTACACTACTTAATGTAGGTGTTTCTCTATTCTGATACCAGCTGAGACAGATATCTAATGACCATTAGGAGTGGGAATACAAACTATTCAATTTTCTCTACCTCTATAGGCAAACTAAAGCCTTGAATGTACAACAGTATAGTCTAGCCATGCCTGAGAAGCACATGTGGAATTAACTGTAGCTAGCAATGTTAAAGATACTGTACTAAGAAACAAACTACTGTAGTCAGATAAGCAGCAAAGTGAAGTGAAAATGCTATAAAGACTCAGAAAGTGAAATCTGAAAAGGAAATAAAATATCGTACACAAAGGGCAAATGAGATTTCCTCTCATTTTCTTTGTTTGCTTATATGAATTGGGGTCATGTGGAGCTGATGCCTGTCCCAGGAAGAATTGGGGTAAAGTAGGGTCCTTTCCTGGATGAGCCACCTGTCTGCCACAATGGATTCTCAAACACATTCTTACGCACGCACAGAGGTTACTTATATTTGAACACGGACGTGACCATTTGCCTCTGTTATGAGAGGGATAATTCCACAGGGATAGATTTAACAGGTACAAAGGCCTCATGCTCTGGACGTTGCCAACCCAGAAGTAGAATGATGACAAATACACTATCTCATTCACCAGTTTTCTCTAAACTTTGACTGGATCAACAGCTAAACATATCAGTAAAATAGTTATTGTAAGTAGTGAGCTAACACACACCTCACTTGTCAGTAGAGTTTTTCCATCTGAGAGACATCGATTTCTCTTATTTTATGCCAATTAATGTAACAGAGCTTGGAATCTATTTTGGGCCCAAATGCAATTATGTTATTAAAAATGCCTGCTGTTTCATCCTTTTGTTTCCAACTCACTGCCATATTTTAGGGTAACTAGGGGGCTTCACCCCCTGCTCGCTTCGCTCGCCAACCCCGGCCTGGGCTACAAGCCAGCCACTTCGCATCTCCGCTACTCATGTATATTGATTTGACTTTCACCAAACAACAAATCTTTTCATTCTCGCGGATATGCCTCTTCATTGGGAAGAAACACTACTTTTCCCTGATGGCAACATGAATTAAAGGATAAAACGATTAAACAATAAATACAAGTCTCTGACTTAAAGTTTAAATCCGAACAATATATTCAGTCTCTTTTCGCTGTTCCATTATTTCACCGAGTAATAATTTGTGTTTGTCTGCGCTAATGCGATCTTTACTATCATTTTTGAGACTTTTGAATTTTAGTACTTACATTATCTCTAACCTGCTCTGCATGTGTATTGCACCAACGTTTTGGAACCTCATTACGACGTTCTACTTTGTCATCTACTCTTTGTCTTTTATTTCCGGCCCCAGGCATGGTTAGATCTCTTGGCACAAAGTCTTGTCTTACGGGACTTGAAAGTATCTCTCTGAAAAGATCACGTCTCATATCTGGCTAAAAAGTCTCATCTCGTCCTAGGTTTTTTTATATAATAGAGAGATATATTTCCTATTTTCCCTTAAAGAACTGAGTAAAAGGGGATGGGGGTCACCAATCACCATCAGTTCCTCAAAAGGGGGTGGCGCCACCAATCACCTTCAGTTACTCAAATGTGCTGTTGATTGTGGCAGATGCCTCAAACACACCAACTAATGGACTGTTCTTCACCTCAGAATATTGCTTAGGTGTTGTTTGTGCAGAGCTCTACCCCCACTCCCCCCATTAAAAGTCTCTGGTTCTTGTGTTGTTCGTCAGTTTCTTTAAAATTTGTTGACAATATAAATAGTAATGGTTATAGTTTTGAGTTTTGGATTTGTCCTTATGAGGTTTAGGATGTAGTATCATTACTTAAGGTTAATTGTTTGGCTTCCTTAGTAGTTTTCATTTGTCCGAGGTTCTTTTCTGTTGCTAGAAGTTTTATTTTTTATCTGTTAAAGCCAATATCTTTGATTAAGTATTATGAGTTTGTCATAATTGTTTTGGCTCTCTGGGCATCTTTTACTTATGAAATTGTTTTTTTTCCTTTTGTTTTCTCCATTGATGTTATTTTTGTTTACTGTTTCTACAACAGTTTCAGGTCAAGTGGCAAATGTGCGTGGTATGGTACATCACAGCTACTTAACTTTAAAATGCAGCTGAGTAGTATCTAGTTATCCCATTTATTTATGTATTTATTGGGATAAATATAAAATCAAGCTGCATTGGTTCTGTTTTGTTTGAATATTTTGTCTTTCCTCTTTTTTTACCTTTACTTTGTTACTTTGACTGAATTTTTGATCACATTTTAGTAAGATATGCTCCCACTTTGTTAAATGGCCCTTTCTTTGACTTTTGACTCACTTTTTTCTTATTGCTCCAGATCCTTTTTTGCTTCTATTTCTAAGAGCTCGCTGTGGTTCTTTTGAGCAATGTCAGCAATGCTGCATACCCGTGTAGCGTACTGCAGGCGCTCTGCTGTGACACTGCCTACATGTGAGAAGGATGTCCAACATGCAACACGTTGGCATTGCTACTTGCCATAAGATGCAGAGTCACAGCTCTGCCTGCTGTGAGAAGGACTCAAAGCCCAATTTTATGGTCAAGGTTGCCGCACATCCAATTCATGGGTAGTAGTATGTGTACCCTAGCATAAACCTTTCATTGGTTTTACTTAATTGACAATCTGCAGGTAATAAATTCAAATTTTATGAAGGTTGGTTTTAAAACACTTCGGGAAAAAGAATTGACAACCACAACAGAAGTGAGTGCCTGCACCATACACTACACAGTCTCCTTAAAACTGTATGAAGTGACACTATGGTGTCACTATGCCACAAAGCATGATATCTGACCCAAACTAAGTGTTGCCCTGTAAGAGATTTAGGAGACCTTCACTTTGATAAAACAGTAATGCTTTACTGCCAGATTAGTCTCACATTGTTCAAATAACTTTAGATTTAGGTACAGTATACTTTTTTGGGGGGTTGTTTTCTACAATGTTTCAGGAACTGGGTGCTTAACTGAAGAAGTCAAACCAAGGATATGTCAAGGAAACTAATTTGTGTCTTCTAAGTAAAAAGAAGTTATTTATTTTCATACATTGCTGTTTATCTTGCTGGAGATGTGCTGAATGTTGGTGGGACATGCAAATAAAAAATTCAATGTACTCCATAAGTATACCAGTACTACTACTGCTACTTTACTGAAAACACAGATAGCAAAAGCTGGTTGCAGAATTGTTTCTTGTGGATCCACAGTAGAAAAACAGAAAACAATAAAAAAAACTAGAACTGGGTACGGGTCATTGCATGAGCAAGTGTTCTCAAGAATACTGGCAAAATTATAGTTGATAAATGCAGTAAACTTAGGAATACTAAACACAAGTCTGTATGATGGAGGTATAACCCAGTAAACAAGCCAAAGTGAAATGAGCTTGCTTTGATACAAACACACAATCAGGTGTGAGTAATAGTTGCTAATTAGTACTTTTAACACAAATTTTAATGTAATGCATTAATGGACAAACCTACTTCCTGTGAGTTGACCAATAATGAACTGTGTTTATTCTATCTCTTGCTACATTTACATGCTATTAGACAGAAAGTAAATTGAATTCCGAATTTGTAACTACAATTCAGACAAAACAAAGCCTCCCGAATTGTCCGAGTTGTGATGTAACACTGACTTTTTAACCTTAGTCAATCTTTTAAAATGAAACATATAACCTGGTCAGCTCAACATGCTATTTTTCGGTCGAAATACATTTGGAGCAAAGTGATACACTTTCAATATGTTTGTTTTGCTCTTTATTTTCACAAAAAAATGCCATTTGTCTTTAATTGCCTTTTTTTGGCAGTCCAATTAACAAATCATTGGTGATCTTGCTTTTTTCCGAATAGTCCAACCAGAAACCCACTGAAGTGGCAAGGTGAAATGTCACAACTCAGAGTTCTGAATAGTCTGAGGACACTTGAGCACAGCATCTCTCCTTTCAACTGACCTTTTTTCTTTTTTTTGTATTTAATGTGAGATTGCTCTGTTTCGACAGATGTCATTATACTGTAATATAGAACAGACAAGGTAAATTCTCTGTAATCTTATAAAATAATCACATTTGATCTACAGTATGTTTACCTAGTGACCATTTATCTTTGTATTGTTTGTTGTATGTGAGTCATTAAGTTCCTGACATTGAACACGCAGGCATACACAGCATTTAAAATTATGGCTCATAATATTAGTCACAAAAATTTATTTGATCATATTGCAGTCACGTTATGTTGTGTATACTGCCCCTGGGAAGAGGTGCTGTTGTGTAGTCATAGTCCATTGATAAGAGACCTGCTGCGGTGTTTTCCATTGGTGCAGACTGTTGCAGATTTGCTGCAAGACAAGTATTCCCCCTTAAAAAATCCAGTTTCTTTGTGTCAGTACAATACTACAGTTGTTCCAGTTCAAAAGGCACAGACATAAAACGTCGGCTAGAAACATTAAGTACTGCCACGGCATATAACAAATTTTGTCCTTTACTTCTTTTGATTATTTGGATAATTTTCTTCTCTAAGTTCCAACAGTGGGAAAGCTGTTGAAACTCAAGCATGGATATTTTGTTTAGAATTTGAATCAGAGGAACACTACAGAAGCTCTTATTCAGTGATTCTGCCATTGTGTAAGACAACTGAAAGTGAGTTTACTATTTGATGCCAGCAAATGAAACAATACAGAAGTGCAAAAAGGGTTGATTCTGAGTTACTGTACCAGAACTTGATGTGTGGTTTCCAGAGTTGAGCTGATGTGAGAGAAAACTCATCAAATACATAATTATCATCAAGTCTACACTGACTTAAATCAATACATATCAACAAATTCTTACAAAGGGGTTTGGTTAGTAAACAATAGCAGTGCAATCTTATTGTGTCACAGATGTATATCACTTAATATTGAAAATCAGAACTTAGAGTAAGCAAGTCTATTAAACTTCTAAAGCTGGAAATCATTTTGTAACATTTATTTTTACAGGATTTTACAGTATTTAGTTCTATACCCAAACAAGACACAGTCTATGTCTTGTTTGTTTTAATGCACGTGCGAATAGAGGAAATTCTAAGGTCTTGTGTATATTCTGTTATGTCACCCTGAGTTGAGAGGGGGTGCTATTATTCACATCCTATTGTTCTTCATCTGCAGACCAGAAGCTCCGAATGTTGAAGATCTGTGATGTCACATCCGGTGCCACCTCTAAGTCCCACCTCATCCACCGAAGAAACCACATAAATTCCACATATTCTAATATGGAGCCAATAGACTGATGGACTCATATCTGGAAAGATGTCTTTGCTTGTTTCTTGCAACTGTTTTTTGCTTTTTTTTAGCCAGCCATATTCATCTTTAACTCTGCCACCTCCAGCTCTGCTCCTACTTTCTGGTCAGTGCCACCGTCTCCAACCCATATAACATAGCTGGTCTCACTACCGTCCTGTAGACCTTCCCTTTCACTCTTGCTGATACCCATCTGTCACAGATTACTCCTGACACTCTTCTCCACCCATTCCACCCTGCTTGCACTCTCTTTTTCACCTCTCTTCCACAATCCCCATTACTCTGTACTGTTGATCCCAAGTATTTAAACTCATCCACCTTCACCAACTCTACTCCCTGCATCCTCACCATTCCATGACCTCCCTCTCATTTACACATATGTATTCTGTCTTGTTCCTACTGACCTTAATTCCTCTCCTCTCTAGAGCATATCTCCACCTCTCCAGGGTCTCTCAACCTGCTCCCTACTATTGCTACAGATCACAATATCATCAGCAAACATCATAGTCCACGGGGACTCCTGTCTAATCTTGTCTGTCAACCTGTCCATTACCATTGCAAATAAGAAAGGGCTCAGAGCTGATCCCTGATGTAATCCCACCTCCACGCTGATTGCATCCATCCCTCCTACCGCAGACCTCACCACTGTCACACTTCCCTCGTACATATCCTGTACAACTCTTACATACTTCTCTGCCACTCCAAGTTTCCTCAAACAATACCACAGCTACTCTTGAGGCACCCTGTCATATGCTTTCTCCAGGTCCACATAGACACAATGCAACTCCTTCTGGCCTTCTCTAAATTTCTCCATCAACATCCTCAGAGCAAACATCGCATCTGTGGTGCTCTTTCTTGGCATGAAACCATACTGCTGCTCACTAATCATCACCTCACTTCTTAACCAGCTTCCACTACTCTTTCCCATAACTTCATGCTGTGGCTCATCAATTTTATTCCCCTGTAGTTACTGCAGTCCTGCACATCCCCCTTATTCTTAAATATCGGCACCAGTACACTTCTTCTGCACTCCTCAGGCATCCTCTCACTTTCCAAGATTCCATTAAACAATCTGGTTAAAAACTCCACTGCCATCTCTTCTTAACACCTCCATGCTTCAAGAGGTATGTCATCTGGACCAACGGCCTTTCCATTTTTCATCCTCTTCATAGCTGTCCTTACTTCCTCCTTGCTAATCCGTTGCACTTCCTGATTCACTATCTCCACATCATCCAACCTCTTCTCTCTCGTTCTCTTCATTCATCAGCCTCTCAAAGTACTCTTTCCATCTGCTCAACACACTCTCCTTGCTTGTGAGTACATTTCCATCTTTATCCTTTATCACCCTAACCTGCTGCACATCTTTCCCAGCTCGGTCCCTCTGTCTAGCCAATCAATACAGGTTCTTTTCTCCCTCCTTAGTGTCCAACCTCTCATACAACTCATCATACGTCTTTCCTTTTGCCTTCGCCACCTCTCTCTTCACCTTGCGCCTTATCTCCTTGTACTCTTGTCTACTTTCTGCATCTCTCTGACTATCCCACTTCTTCTTTGCCATCCTCTTCCTCTGTATACTCTCCTGTATTTCCTCATTCCACCACCAGGTTTCCTTTTCCTCCTTCCTCTTTCCAGATGTCACGCCAAGCACCCTTCTTGCTGTTACCCTTACTACATCTGCTGTAGTTTCCCAGCTGTCTGGTAACTCTTCACTGCCACCCAGTGCCTGTCTCACCTCCTCCCTAAACTCAACCTTGCAGTCTTCCTTTTTCAACTTCCACCATTTGATCCTTGGCTCTGTCCTCACTCTCTTCCTCTTCTTGATTTCCAACGTCATCCTGCAGACCACCATCCTATGCTGCTTAACTACACTTTCCACTGCCAGCACTTTGCAGTCTTCAATCTCCTTCAGATCAACTCTTCTGCATAGGATGTAATCTACCTGTGTGCATCTTCCTCCACTCTTGTACGTAACCCTATGTTCCTCCCAATTCTTAAAATACGCATTCACCCCAGCCATGTCCATCCTTTTGGCAAAAATCCACTATCCTCTGACCTTCTTCATTCCTCTCCTTGACACCATACCTACCCATCACCTCCTCATCTCCTCTGTTCCCTTCACCAACATGTCCATTGAAATCCGCTCCAATCACCACTTTCTGTCCCTTGGGTACACTGTTCACCACTTCATCCAACTCACTCCAAAAATCTTCTTTCTCACCCATTGCACACCCAACTAACAACATTCATCATCACACCTCCAATTTCCAGCTTCATAATCATTAATCTGCCTGACACTCTATTCACCTCCAAAACACTCTTGACATACTCTTCCTTCAGAATAACTCCTACCCCATTTTTCCTCCCATCCACACCATTATCAATTTGAATCCACCTCCAATCCACCTGGCCTTACTCCCCTTCCATTTAGTCTCTTGCATGCACAATATATCAACCTTCCTTCTCTCCATCATATCTGCTAACTCTCTCCCCTTACCAGTCATACTGCCAACATTCAAAGTTCCTACCCTCAGTTCCACTCTCTTTACTTTCCCTCTCTCCTCCAGCCGGACACGTCTCTCCCTTCTTCTTCTCCTTCTTCTTCTTTGGCCAACAGTAGCCCAATTTCCGCCAGCACCCTGTTAGTTAACAGTACTGCTGCTGGTTGTTGTTAACCCGGGGCTCGACCGATCCGGTATGGAAATTTGTATTGTTGTCCGCATATTGATTTGTCAAAATTTTACACCGGATGCCCTTCCTGACATAACCCTTCCCATTTATCTTGGCTTGGGACCGGCACGAAGAAACACACTGGTTTGTGCATCACCTTTGGCTGGGTTATGTAGGAAATACTGATACTAGGTTTAAATAGACATTAGACGGTTTGAATGTTAAAAGCACACCTTATGAGAAGGACCTAGGAATCATAGTGGACTGATCACTATCTATATCTAGAGAGTGTACCAAAGCATTCAAGATGGTTAACAGAATGTCAGGTTATGTATCACAATATGTGGATTGCAAACCAAGGAAGGTTACGCTTAAGTCATATAACACACTAGTGAGGCCTCACCTGGAGAACTGTGTGAATTTTTGATCTTAGTGTTACTAAAAAACCAAATGTAATACTACATTTTTCTTTATGTCACTGTATCTGGACAATACTGTTATGAGTTTTATTCACATATGCATGTTAACTGTGGCACACAGAGGCTCAGCAGTTAGAATTGCTGACCAAGCATTGGATTAGATAGCCAAAGACAACTGGAGGCTTGTATAGTCAGCTTAAACACAGGTTAGGGTATTTCTGTCCTCTATCAGCACAAACCTTCTTTCCTTCTTGGGAGAATGAGAATCGACATGTAAGCACTATGATATTTCTGTATTTTGTGGGAGAGGAATTCAGCCCTTGTTCGGAGACGGAGAAGACCAGCAGATGAAGCAAGAACCATATAAAAGGTCTGGACAGTGGCCAGACCCTTCGAGGCTGTGTCGACACCAGGTGTGTTGAAAAACCTCCCAGCGTAGGGACGGAAAAATGGCTGACTGTGTTGATCCAGATTCCCACCTGGATAAAGTCTGTCCATATGCCTCCCCGTCTGTAACTGCGTAAAACGTCAGTAAATGTAAGCTAAAAGATATTTTGTCTCATGTGATTCTTGTACCGCCGTAATCACTATGGGAGGGATATCGCCTTTTCTGGTATATTATGATATTGTTTAATTATTTAATAAGCCACAATATTAAAAGAACACATTTCCAAGAGAGCTAATGCCTCTGCAGGAAACATAATGGCGTAGTCGGCAGGATTGTGGCTACATTAATAATTATATTATTATATATTAATTATAATATTTTATATATATATTAAACATATGCTTACACTGATGAATGGGAGGCTCGGTAATAATATTTGATATATATATTTCGGGATTGGTTGCGCGCACGGTCATGGACTCCGGCCGAGAATTAAAACTGCCTTAACATGCCTGGCCTGATTAATTTATCCCATCAAAAGACAAGAGGCGGACTTGTCAAACTCGGCACAGTGCATGAGGCTGGAAAAAAGCCCGACATCTGTCGGCGAATCGTGGTAGCGTCTGCTACCTACGGTATGAGAGTGAACTTTAAGGTTGGACTTTTAAGTTTAACGCATAAGTGGGACTAAAATTGGACAAAATAAATGGAATACAACAAGATTGAAACTGATGGCACGAGACTGGCTGTCCAGCAAAATGAAACGGCACTCACAGGGCAGCACAGATTAATTAATGGCCGTCGAAGCCCAAAATCTACCTAGAAAAGTAAATGCCGTGTTGGGAAACACGTATTTACAATAAATTACATCGCTAGCCTTTAGAAAACAATATTGAAGGCTATAAAGAACGGGCGTTATTGTATATTAGTTGCGGCAGGCAGACAAGACATGCAGGCATTGCACTCACCTTGCCGTTTGCGTGGTAATTCAGCGGAGCTGAAAAAACTTAAAGATGAAATCAAAGCAACAGCGATAGAATCCATAACGTCTCAATCACGATCGCTAAAATAATTTGTAGAAATCTTTAATGGCATCCAAGCAGCTCGATGCAAAAATACAAGCTTCGTCCACGTGTTACAAGCAGTCTAAAAGACGCCAGCTGTTTCTATCAGTCTACCTACAAGGGTAAAGGTTAAAGGTTTTGGCAAAACCCCCACCTATTTTGGTACTTTTAAGAAATTGCCGTGTGTTTAAACACACAGAAATAATTAAATTACCTTTTAAATATAGCTTAAATAACGAACATACTTTATAAGCTAATGTTTAAAAAGAATTTGTAAAACGGTGTACACATATAGCTAAAATGCAAAAGAGCTCGAACAACAAAGTGGAAAAAGAATAAATACATTTGGGGTTAAAACTTACAATAAGAACAATTGGTTTAAAGCAAATCAAAAAGAATGTCTCCACTTTTGTTTAAAACTTATAAACGTGCAAAACATTTTTTCTTTTAAACCCTGATCAAGTTTAAAGGAAAAATACTCTTTTAATAATACTAAATAATAAGGGAGACAAGTTCTCACGGATATGTAGCATGTGCCCGATTGTGCATGAATGGAGGTTATGTATTTTGGGAACTCTTAAGGGAATGTATGGTGGCGCAGTGGTTAGCACACTTGCCCGGTGATATGAGATAAAGGTTCAAGCATGTATGTTTTCCTTGTTAAGTCAGAATATTCTTTGTGACCGCATAACTTTTTCTGGGAACACTTTCTTGTTGTGGAATTGTGCTGCGTGATTTCCTCGCGTGGATTTTCTTGTTGTCGCAGAATTTACGGATCGCCACGGGTAATACGTTACCCTCGTTTGACGCTGAGTCGTGATGTTCGCCACGAAAATTCCATGATCTGGAAAATAGCGTATGAAACTGAGGTAAGAAGCATTCCTAATATTTTCAGTAATATCAGCTTGCGGCCTGAGATGTTGTTTGATTAATAATAAGCATGAAGGAAAAGACGTGCTTAAGTATGTTGCATGGTGAAACCCTATAGATAAACAAAAAAGCACAACCTCGAGTGAGTTTATAGCACGTGTGCTAGAAATCGAGAACTTTATTCTGTGAATGAAGTATTGTTGTAAAAGAGAACGTGAGTATGTGAATACATGTGAAAGAATGAAGCAATTGCCAACTACTGTGTATAGAAATGACTGAAACGAGTGAAGGTTGATTGTCTGTTCTCTAGTGAACGAATTTCTGCTTTAGCTAAGTAATTCTACTTGGACATGAAGCAGAGTTTAGAATCTAGAAAAGAAATAAAAGACGAATAAATTATTTTTATTCAGAGTCTGGGGTGGCAGATGCGTGTTTATGTCATTTGTACGTCTGTCTTTCTATGTTCGTCAGCTGACTAAGAATGTTAAACTGTAGAAATGGGAGACGTCCCATATAATAATATTCAAAGTTAAATGTAATACATGTGAATATCAATAGTGATCATGACTGGTGATTGATAACACAATCTGTGCCTGGTCTGTGTTTTGAAGCCTGCAAACAGATGCAGAGTTTAAATAACGCCATGACTTATTGACCTCGACGAATCTCAGAATAGCTTGTAACATGGTCAGTTAAAGAGAAGAATTTTCAAATCTGAATTTCATGAAAAGTGTTATAAGCATAAAAGTTGCATTTAAAATCTATAGATGTTCTTGTTCTCCAGATTCAGCAAATCCAGTGACCAACGGATGGAAAACAAACTATGTTTTTATACAAGTTGCAAAAAAATAGCTTAATAGCAAGTTTGGGCATAGCAATTAGAAGTAATCTAATCGAAGGATAGTGAATATTTATCAATCATAAATTAATGAACAGCAGCTATTAGAATAATTTTCTTGCATGCTGATTTAGTGCAAGTGTTAAATGTTTTAATGAAAATGCAAACAAAAACACTAGACTGATTTCGTTCTTTGAAAAAACAGTATAGAGGGTTTACATATTTTGATGTATGACAAATGATTATTATTATCACTTCAGTAATTACAAAATGTATTAGAAATGACATACATGTATTGATTTGTTTCTGTAAGTGATTAATTTTAGGAAGAGTTGTTATTGCATCAATGTATTACGTTAATGCTCAGTGATAATGCACACAGCTAAATGGATTATGCAGTTATACATTAGAAGCATTAGTCTATATGAACTGTTATAAAATCTTACAGATTTTGTCTTTTAATAAGATGAGCTATATGATATGGATGTTATAAGATATTTTTGTTTAACACTTAAATTCAAATATGTAACATCCTGTTATAATGTAGGCAATGTGTGAATTTTGTGTAATGTATAATGATCCTACTGAAGAAACATTGTCACTAGCATAGTTTAAATGTATTACTCTATTTCTTACTGTTATTTTATGAGACTGAACTGCGGGTCTAGAATTGTCATTTATAATGCTGCATTTGTATGATACATATGATTGGGAAATAATTGCTTTATGTTATGTATTTGCTCTACCTTCCACCCTTCGCTAGTTTAGCATAGCAAGTAGCTTAAGTTTATCCACTAAATTTAGTGGTTAAAGCCTCTCCATTCAGTGGTAAAGTTTTATGAATGAAGTAACAGGTGGTGTATATACAAACGAAGATTTACAGAGACTGTGCTGCACTAATGACTTTTAATCTGTTGCACATACCTGAGAATAGCTGGTGAAGAAACACTTGCTTTCCAGAGGGAACGGAGTAAAGAACTAAAGAAAGATTGCAAGTCCAGCTACTCAGATTTGATGCCATGAACTAAGACAAGTTTTATGGACTGTGGCAGGGACAGGCTGTAGCCACTGAGGTGATGTGACAGCTGTTGAAGGCTCCCATGAATGACCACTGAATACAGTGCAAGCTTAGAGGAAGTGAACCTCTGCTAAAAGGGACAGTCACCATGTGTTCATCTTATGAGCTCCCTAATGCAAAAGGACTGTTTACTTTCTGTTCCAGTAACAACAAACTTTAGTGCCTTGAAGCAGTCACACTTTGTTCAGACGGATCTGCAAAGTTACCAATCTGCAAAGCCACCAAGAAAGAGACTTTGTTAACAAACCACTGAGTTGGACAAGGCATATATATATATATAGCAAGTCTAGGAATATACTTGAAACTATTATAAGAAGGGCTCAAAGGTATGAGGATATGCATGATTTATCAATGATGTGAACTTGTAAATTGGTAACTTGGAATAGAACATCTGATAGTGAAGTTGGGGAGGATAACAGATAGTGAATGAACAATTATGCAATAATACTAGTTAAGAACAATTAATAATCATAGCAATGAAGCTAGAATAGCATCTGAGTTATGTTACTATTGTAACTCATAAAGGGATCAGACATCAAAGGGTGGGCACATCTAGCAACATATTGAAGCTAGAAATGATAGGAGTGCCAAAGAATATAATCCATCAAGATGCTATATAGGATTGTAATATAATTGATGCTATGACACCCACTGCATGAATTCAGTAATATGTAGACACAACACAGACTATGTAAGAAATAACAGGGCAAAAATCTCCACTAACACCATTGATGAGATATCACTACTTGATAACAGCATGTTAAATGTAACTGTTTGTCCATGTTTACGCTGGTTTTAGATGAATGGTACAGAAGCTATAGTGATACTACATCTCACATGTCCAAAATGACTTGAAATATTGACACTGTGATGGGGATCAAGTACCTTTTGTTTTGTGGATATGACTTTCAAATATTGTTTTTTGTCACAGATCCAGTGACAAAGGGTGGCTTGTAATACTACATTTTTCTTTATGTCACTGTATCTGGACAATACTGTTATGAGTTTTATTCACATGTGCATGTTAACTGTGGCACACAGAGGCTCAGCAGTTAGAATTGCTGACCAAGCATTGGATTAGATAGCCAAAGACAACTGGAGGCTTGTATAGTCAGCTTAAACACAGGTTAGGGTATTTCTGTCCTCTATCAGCACAAACCTTCTTTCCTTCTTGGGAGAATGAGAATCGACATGTAAGCACTATGATATTTCTGTATTTTGTGGGAGAGGAATTCAGCCCTTGTTTGGAGACGGAGAAGACCAGCAAATGAAGCAAGAACCATATAAAAGGTCTGGACAGTGGCCAGACCCTTCGAGGCTGTGTCGACACCAGGTGTGTTGAAAAACCTCCCAGCGTAGGGACGGAAAAAATGGCTGACTGTGTTGATCCAGATTCCCACCTGGATAAAGTCTGTCCATATGCCTCCCCGTCTGTAACTGCGTAAAACGTCAGTAAATGTAAGCTAAAAGATATTTTGTCTCATGTGATTCTTGTACCGCCGTAATCACTATGGGAGGGATATCGCCTTTTCTGGTATATTATGATATTGTTTAATTATTTAATAAGCCACAATATTAAAAGAACACATTTCCAAGAGAGCTAATGCCTCTGCAGGAAACACCAAAGCACTAGACAAAAGTCAAGGGGAGAGCAACTAGGTTGACTGCAGGATTGAGAGCAATGAGCTATGAGGAGAGACTGAAGGAGTTGAACCTTTTTAGTTTAAGCAAACACATGACATGGTCAAAGTAGGATTAGTAAGGTGGATCTCAGCAGTTACTATAAAATAAATTCTTCAACAAGAACACAGGACAGGGATATGGTTGGAAACTAGTTAAGGGCAAATTTTGTACAAGTATTAGAAAGATTGTTTCCAGAAAAAAGAACCATAGGCACATAAAATAAATTACTAAGATGTGTGGTAGAGAACAGGATTTTAGGACCCTTGAAACTTAACTTGAAGTTATATTGGAGAAGCTAGGTGAGTAGGATTGTTGGGTCAAACAGCTTGTTCTTGTCACAATTGTTCTAATGTAATCTTTATTTTTTATTGATTGTACAGTGATATTTAGTTAAAATACACTTTTATCACTCTTTTCTTGTTTTCCCAGAAAGAATATGACAAAGAGTTCACTATATATGATCAATCAATTTGATAATTAAATGAAATTAAATTAAAGGAAGATTTACACTGTTAAGTAATCATTTCCTTTGGTATTGCTTTGTCTTTAGAGCAAAGCTGCAACTGTTGTGTGCAAGTCTCAGTGACATTTTTTGCTATTAACTTTCTTGCACTCATTTAAATATTAATAAGCAGACATGTTATAAACGAGAGGATTTCCACTCTGCATTTTCTTAATTTGGCTGTTTGAGGTTAATCAATGCAGCCCTTCCTTTAAAGTTGTCTAATCAGTATGAACAGATCAAGGAGTGTCACAGTAGTTAGTGCTGCTGTCTCCTAGCTTTACCATTCTTGTGTAGAGGTCAATAAATGGCCTGGCTACTGTCTGGGTAGACTTTGTACACATCTTTAGTTTTGTTCTCACATCCTAAAGATGTGCAGATTAGGCTGGCTGGAGTCTTCAAATTATGAGTGAGTGTGGGTGGGTGTGTGAGTTTGCCCAGGGCTTGTTTCAGCTTTTCATTTAATGCTGCCAAGATAAGCTCTGTGTCTCTACAACCTTATAAAATGAACAGAAGGACACAGTGAAAGGATGGAAGGTAAAAAAAAATAATTTACTTGTATTTCAAATCTTTGGCAGAAAATAGTATTTAATTTAATACTTTAGTATGCACTGTTTACATGCAATCTCTATAAAGTGGAAATATTTACATGAATTAATTGGCCTCTACCTTTAACTGGAAGTCTTAGGGGTTTCTCTTAATGTTAGTTTCTAATCCCAAAAAATAACATCTTATCCGATTAGATACTCCATTGGTGAAATTTGAACACAGTGTTTGTCACGTTATATCAGTTGTCTTATTTAAGAATGAGTCATGGACTCAGTTTTGTCTGAATGTTGTTTCTATAAGGAGAATTAAATTTATTTAGCAAGAGAAATGCAGTTTCTCTGAAAACTTATTTTCAATTCTGTTTTTAATTTTGGCCTTGTGTTCCATTTGCTGATCTCTCTGGCTTCTGTGTTGTTTTAGCCCCAGAAGTCCTGCTGATTTTTCTTCATCTATTCTTGCTTAATAGACGTAACTTTTACAATGTACCTTCTATGGAAAGATCAGGGGCCTCATGTATAAACGGTGCGTACGCACAGAAATGTTGCGTAAGAACTTTTCCACGTTCAAATCGCGATGTATAAAACCTACACTTGGCGTAAAGCCACGCACTTTTCCACGGTACCTCATGCCTTGTCGTACGCAAGTTCTCCGCTCGGTTTTGCAAACTGGCGGCACCCAGCGCCAAAGCAATGGTACTGTTCTTGTGTGATTACTCATTATTTTCATGACGCGGCTTTATAAATACACAGAAACTAACCGCATATTGTTTATTAGTGTAATGCATCTGATTGTAATTAACTTGTAACAATATAATGGTCCAGGGAACAGCCATAGTATTCCAAATGCCATAACTGCTTTAGCGTTGTTACTCTCACTTCTCCTTCTTCTTCTTCTTCTTTCAGCTCCTCCCGTTAGGAGTTGCCACAGCGGATCATCTTTTTCCATATTTCTCTCACTGCACCACTCGGAGTATTTATATCACTGTATCTGAGTGTGAATCACAGCAGCAGCTGATCGGAAAGAGAATTATCGGTATACGGCATTAAGCACACGCTGTCTCTGCCACGGCAAAATGTTTCAAAACCTTTCCTGTACGGACCTCGCGGTTCAAAACAGTTTAATCCCAAGAACTTTAAATGCAGCCAATCAAGTGCTCCTTGTAGAACTGTTTGTACTTATAAGTACAATCACCCCACTGTAAACTTGCACTATAGTTATAATATCGCACAACCTGAGCCACTTTGTAAAGCGTATTTACATATGATGACGATATCATTTTTAAGGTGAAATGCAGCAAAATATGTTTGTTAAATTATACACATAAAACTTTAACTTCATTTAAATAATCTATATTCTTCACTGGGAGTGTCGTGAAGGATAGAATAATTAAACATGTACTACGAAGATATTTCAATGTTCTTTAAACGTTTTGAAGAATCGGCGCTAAGCTTACAGATGGCTTAACGTCTATTACAGAGCTGATTGTATGGCGATCGGTTACTTGGGGAAAGAAAAGCACTGACTGCAGTGACGGCTACGCCAATATATATTGAATATAACACAGAAAGAGAAAATAACAACACAGCTAAAAACGCAGCGACAAATTTCGGCAAAAGTTAAATGCTTGTGTTATGAGCACGAGGCGGCTAGTGTCTGCAACATACGTGGCCATCCACCGTGCATGACATTGGCGGGCGAAGGAGCCACCGATTCTTCCTCTGCCCAGTGCCACCACAAGCTTAGAGCCGCCCTGAGTACTGCTGCAATAAATTATTTCATCGAAGTGAAACATGTTTAATAACGTGCTTTAACTCCTATCATCATGAAAATGATATCACGTATACATCTCAGTATTTTAGTTATTCAGAGAGCTGTAATATCACTAATGTAATGGACTCTGTGTCCAGTTGGAGGAAGAGAGCCGGTTTAAGAAGCAAGTAGTGATTCACACACACAGGCACATAGAAGATCAATTACAAAACAAAGCATTTAACATGCTACTTTAATTACGATGTGATTTTAGAAACTGGTTAATTAAACAATTTTAAGATGAATTTTATGATGTTCTACTTTAATGACAAAATAAACTACGTGATTAAAGTGGAAATGTCGAGATTGAAGTGGACATTTCGTGCTTTTTCCCTACCGTGTGGCTTTTTTCTCTGTACCCTAATAAGCTTTCATATGACACTCAGACAGTGGGCTACAACTCGGCTTTTCACGGCGACTTTGATATGTGATTTCATTTTTATTTCCGGCACTGTGCGATTTTGTGGATGTGAGCTTTCATGTTTCTCCAACACGCTATGTCACTCGATCAACTTCCTTTTGTTGATTATACCACGGTTTATTTGAACAAATAGTATGTTTGTCCTTGCCTCCACTTGGTATTCGCTGAAATTCTTATATTTTCCCCCGTGCTTTTCCCATTGTCTTTTCACAGAAGGCTGAGCTTAAGGGCGATTTATATTGATTTGCATATTCATATAGGCGTAATTCTGGGAGGATTTGGGGTGTTACATAATGCGCGTGCATGAGTGTTAGTTTTCACGCTGATTGGGATTTATGTAGCGGAAGAACGTGGAAGTTGGAGTACGCACAGATTCCTGCATCTTGATTTTTCTGTGCATTAAGCACATTTCTGCTTTTGTGCTTACGCCATGTTATAGTGCAAGTTCTACGCATGGCGTTATACATGAGGCCTCAGAACAGTTATGACAGATGCATGTAATTTAGCCGATTAAATAAGATGCAGACGTTTTCAATATATGCAAAAAGGAGTGGATGACTCCACCTCTTGTGCAAAAGGTGCTTTTAATATCCCTAATCTGTTTGTTCCCTTTTGACTTCTCAGTATGTTATCTAAACAACATTACACTCTGAATACTGCTCCAATTTGAATGTAAAATTTTATGATTTTAGATACAATTTCTTCATAAAGAACAATGCATTTTCACGCTTTTAATGATATAATCCACACACATTCTGAGTAGAGGCAGCTATGCTTTAATTTGGATGCACCTCACCTTTTTTCTTTGCCAACTTTTTCAATCAAGTTGGGAACAAGCACTTTTTTTCTATTCCTATTCTAGTGGTTGGCCAATAAACAAGAATTAAATAACTAAGAAAATACAAAGGGATACAGTACATTGAAAGGGTTGCTGTAACCATTTAAGCAGTCAAAGCATTGCAGCGTGGACACATAATAAGTTTAAACTGTTATATGATGTCTACTATGAACACCTCAGGTATCTACACTGAACATTCATTGGTATGATTTAAGAAATATGTGGTAATTGAAATTAATAGCTGAATGCATCTCGACATGTAAGCATTATGTGTCACTAGGCTGACAAAATACAAAGTTTGCAACCATACAAATTTCAATATTGTGACCAAAAGTGACCAGTAAAATGCTAAAAACTGTGAGTCAAAAAGAATAAAGCATCGCAAGAATGATTTTGCAACATAATAATATGAAGCAAACTTTACAGGCCAACATGGAAGCAATTAGGAATTTGGATTTCAACACACTACTACTGGGGTACTAACAACTCCAGTTCTGGAGGACCAAAGTGGCTGCAGGTTTTCATTCCAACCAGTTTCATAGAAACTGAGAAGTCAGGCCTCATACATCATGAAACTTGGTATTTGATTATATGAATTGTTAGGGCTTTCATTCTTCCAAGATAAATCTTTATCACATTGAAGAACATTATCCATATGTTTTTTGGTCCAGAACAGATTTGTACCTGTTGGTCCTTTCCTTCTCCCTTATTTATTTTCAAACATTGTAGTAACACAGATACTTCATGATGCATAAACACAGCTTTATATGGAAGCTGGTTGTTCTTTTGTCCTGTGCATCTCATTATTAACTGATGGCTGGATAAGTAAACAGACAACAAATAAAAGTAAGGATTCTGAACTGTAACAAATGAATTACTAAAACTAATCCAAAAAACATATTCCTTTAGTAGTAAATAAATAGATTATAATTAAAAATGTGGTTAAAGTAAAAACCCTGCAGCCACTGTGAGACTCCAGGACCAAAGTTAAGCACCCCTTCCCCTACTTTATATTTATCATACAGGCCACATTTAGTGCCATGTAACATCCATCTTTTTGCAGAAAAGACTGTTAGGATCCCAGTATGCTTTAAAAGTTTAAATCTAGATAGGAATACAAATATGGACTTCTTCTGTAAAAGTTGTTTATTGTTCATAATGGTGTGTGGAGTTCGAATGATATTTTAGACAATTACAAAGAGAAGAAAAAAGCACATTAGAAGAATAAATTTCATATTACTGTCTGTAAACTGCAACCTTCAGGACCCTCCCCAGGTAATCTATGGGATTTAAATCTAATCTTTGGCAGTGCCATTCAAGGACAGTTAGACTTTTCCTACAGACACTTTAGCATGACTGTATGGCTGTATGCTTCAGGTCAGTTTCGCATTGAAAGGTGAAATGCTACACCATTCTTAGGTTGCATGCACCCTGGAGTAGGTTTTATTCAATGACCTCTCTGTATTTGGGTGCATTCGCACTTCTGTCAATTTTGTCCCTGTCTCTGGCACTGAGAAGCAACTCCATAGCATAATTCTGCCACCACCCTGCTTCATCGTAGGGATGGTATTAGGCAGATGATGAGCAGTGCCTGGTCTTCACCTGACATAGTGTTTTGAGTTCTGCCCAAAGAGTTCAGTTTTTGTCTTGTGGGATGTCATATTCCTCTTAAGAGTGGCTCCTGTCTAGCCACTCTGCAACTGATGCTGAGATGGTCAACCTTCAGACAGGTTCTCCCATATGAGCATAGGACTTCTGAAGCTCTTTTAGTATGACCATTGGGTTTTTGGTCACACTGCTGTCCATGGTCCTTCTTGCTCAGTTATGACCAGAAGTCCAACTCTTGGCAGAGTCCTGGTGGTTCCAAACTTCTTCCATTTCACAGTTATTGAGGCCACTGTGCTCATTTGAACACTGAAAGCTTTACTAAAGGTTTTATACCCTTGCTCTCATCTATGCCTCAAAACAATTTAATCATGTGGTCCACAGAGAATTCATGGCATGGTTTCTGTCCTGACATGCAGTGTGATTTGTTAGACCTTGTGTACACTTTTGTACCTTTCAGAACCCTGCTGAATCAATTTAATTTGCCACAGGTAGACTCTAATCAAGTTCTAGACACATCTCAAGGAGAAGTCTAACAAACTGGATGTACATGACGACAATTAGAAGTGCCACAGCAAAGGTTCTGAATAGTTATAGAAATAAGGATTTTCAATTTTTGATTTGTAATAAATTTGCAAACCTTTATGAAAGCATGCTTTCATTTTGTTTATTTGGGTTATTGAATGCAGATTGATGTGCAAAAATGCAAGTTTACCAATATAAAATTAAATCTACAGCTTTCTGAATTTGCTGTAATCAACCAACTCAAGAGTATCATCAGGATAGAATCCTGGTTTGTCCTGATCTGTTGACCAAGTGGAGTTTGAACATCTCCTGGATGTCTGTTTCAGCTTTCCTGTGAGTACTCCATGTTCCCTCCCACATCTTAAAAGACAACCTGCTTACTGTAGGTTGGCTGGTAATTTCAAGTTGGCTCTGTGTGAGTTTGTTTGAGAGATACCACAGTGATGGGCTGATGCCCTATCCAGGATGGTTTTATGCCTTGTACCCCATGTTAAAAACACTTAAGCAACTTTGAGAATGTTATATAAAGTGTTGTTGTTTTCATTTATTTTGTGACATAACCAGTCAAAAATAACTGAAAAGGAGACAATCAATATTTGCTTACATTTCCATTACTTGAAAATATCATCCAGAATATTGATAAGAATAGTTTTTGCAGGAAAAAAGCAGTAGTTCGCACTACAGCCTCAGAGAGCTCAGCATAACTCATTTACCAATCCTGAGTGAAATATCAGTCCACACTTACAAACACACTCACTCACACTGATTAATGCTGGGTCAATTAACCAAATACACACATCTTTTGGTTACAGAAGTAAAACAAGGAAATACCCACGCACCTCTAAAGGCATAACTTGAAAGGGCCGGAAAACAGTTTTCCAGCTATGAGGGAGTAGCACTGAACACACTGCCACTGAGTAACAGTACTGAATTCAAAAAATTAAAAAGTGCATTTACATTACAGAGCAGAGTTTCCTTTGCTTTTTCTTGCTACCCATTGTCCATTGTGCAAACTGGATTTTCTGTGTGCGTCATGATATCATGTCTCCTTCTCTCTTTCACTGGTTACCAATCTCTTCCCCTAATTCTCAGCATATGAGTATGATACCATTCATTTGTGAACTTTTCAAAGATAGCATTTTACCCTGGGCAGAATCACAGCCAGCCACATGCAGAAAGTGTAAGTAGCTTGGGTAACAAAATGCCCATTCATTCTTGTGTTGTGAACCATTCAGCATTTCCAGAGGAAATGAAGAATGATCGTAAATATGAATTGAGTTGATTCATTAAAGCCATTTGAGGAATACAAAGCAGCATACACTTCATGACTTTTTGTATTGTACCTTTTAATTTTCATACTATCAATGATTAACAGATTACACAGTCATGGAATATATTCTCTATGCCAGGAAGGTCCAGGGAAAAGGTCAGAAAGAGCTCAGTTCTCAACTTCATGCTGCTTGGAAGTCCTGTTGTATAAATGGAGTAATGCAAGTACTCAAGTATGAAAACTTTGAGCGTCAAATAGCTCCTCAGGAGGTGCAGATCCATTTAAGAAGGGCTAAAGGAGGTGAACATGGGAGAAAACTTTTAACAGTTTCTTGGGTACACTAGTCCAGGCCCCATGCACTTTCCTTGTGGTGTTACCTGGCTTTCATAATTATATTTTTATAACTGTCAGAACAATTATAATTTAAAGACATAAAGAAGGAATATCTTCACCTTTAGATGAGGCACACATTATTTTCAATTGGTCAGCAGTTATTTTTTGGCTTTTTCTCAAAAATTGTTCTCTAAAAATACAATCAATATTATGCTCAAGACATAAAATACTGCATGCCACTTCTCTGCAGTGTCATGTGTGGAAGTCATATGAGGTATATGTTTGTTAACTGCAGCGTACCCTCCATTCACCTGCTACTCTTGTTTGCTTTTTTATTCTGAGAGGTTTTCATCATATTTTAACAATGTCATCTTTTGCTCTTTTGAACTTCTCTTATTCAAAATAACAGGTGTCCTTTTCACCGCTGTTTTCACTTTATCTTACTGCTGAAAGATGGCGGGTGACCCCAATGTCAATGCTTCAGTGCCATCAATGGATAGCACAAGTATGTTTACATGGTGCTTGTGCGAATGCAACAGGAAAATACAGAATAATCCTTAGGAGGAGGAAGGCAAAAGGGCAATTTGTGGTGCAATATTCCATCAATTCAATGCTACAGCAAGATAGGAGTGATGTCCTCAGTTTAAGCAATTCTTCAGAAAATGTAGCTAATACTGTTTTTTGAGTAACAGGAAACTTCAAGAACCATAATAACACTGATGGCTTGATTTCATGTGTTTCTTGTCTTTGTACTGTAAAATGCCCATTGGGGGTGGACAGTCTTTTAGCCTAGGAACACCAGAAACGCATTTCGTCTCTGCCTATTGGACTTTTAGTTTTCCTTTCCTGCCTGGCCATTTGACCATAGCATGTATTTTCAGATCACCCACTGACTTTTGCTACTATGACCATTAGAGACTTTTTTCTTTCTATTTTAATTGTTCTTTGAAAACCAACTGGAGCTAAAATTGTGTATGAAGTGTGCTTTATTGTTGTTACTGTGGTTATTTTCATTGCAGGGAAGATTTCTAAAGAAAGCATTAATAATGGTGAACCCACCCTGGCTAGGACTGCAGGGGTGCTGTAATAAAGCGACAGAGCCATAGACCATCCTGCTACTGCATATGCTGGCATCGGCATGGGAACTCACTATGTCAGTACAAAAGCAGGAGTACCATCAAAAGGCAGTAGCATTTTTGAGTGTGTTTGTTGTGCTGGAAGGACTATAGACATAGCTCCATCATAGACAGGAAAGAAATATATCTTGGGTGGCAACATGCTGTGTTCCCCAGGATACTAGAAGGTAAATAATAGAAAGGTGGCTTTAACCTTTAAGGGGTGCAGCTTGGGGTGCAGAAATATAAGAGACCCATGCAAGGAGCTGTAATCCGGTGTCACTGTGGTGGTTGTAGAGCTATCTGGAAGTGGATTCTGGGATAGACTGAACTATACTCCAGGTTAGCCGACAGCTACCTCACAGGTAGGCTTTGTTTAAGTGTGGAGACGTTTGACTAATGACAATTTACTTAGGGGGAGAATGAAAGAAGGAAAGACAGTGAGAAGAATGAAGGTGAAACAGAGTGCATTATTGAGGAAAATATGGTGGGCAAGTGACTTAGCTACCCCCACTTGAAACCTAAATAGGAAAGCCAAGAGAGAGTTTGCTTTCTCTTTAGCTTATTTTGTACTTTGACAGATAATCTTTTTTGCACATCTCCTTCGTGTCTGTTATTTGAAAATGTAGACTCTTTTGTATTACTTTGGTATCACTGGTGACATTCTGGGTTTGAAGACTGTTAAGAATTTGATTGAATGAATGGAAGATAATCTCCAATAAAGGAAAAGAAGAAACAATCAAACAAGGTAAAAAAGACATTGATTTGAAACCCCATTTCTTCTCTATGAAAGTCAAGTAGTATCTCAGGAATCTCTGCTGCTACACAGCTCCTGAATGCTGAGTTAAAGTCATAACCTGGGAATGGCCTATACTGAGCATGAATTTATTGCATGATATCATTATTTTCTTTTTGATTATTTTGTAAGTAAACAGCTCAAAAAAATTAAAGGAACACTTTTAAAACGCATCAAATCTCAATAGTAAAAAAAAAATCATGCTGGATATCTATACTGATATGGGCTGGGTAATGTGTTAGGAACGAAAGGATGCCACATTGTTTGATGGAAATGAAAATCATCAACCTACAGAGGGCTGAATTCAAAGACACCCTGAAAATCAAAGTGAAAAAATGATGCAGCAGGCTAGTCCATTTTGTCAAAATCTCATTGCAGCAACTCCAAATCATACTCAGTAGTTTATATGGCCCCCTTGGCCCCCAATGAATGGTATCCTGGGGGATCTCCTCCCAGATCTGGACCAGGGCACCACTGAGCTCTTGGACAGTCTGAGGTGCAACCTGGTGGCGTCAGATGGACTGAAACATAATGTCCCAGAGGTGTTCTATTGGGTTTAGGTCAGGCAAGCATCGGGGCCAGTCAATGGTATCAATTCCTTCATCCTCCAGCAACTGCCTGCATACTATTGCCACATAAGGCTGGGCATTGTTGTGTACCAGGTGAAACCCAGAACCCACTGCACCAGCATAGTGTCTGACAGTGGGTCCAAGGATTTCATCGTGATACCTAATGGCAGTCAAGGTGCCGTTGTCAAGCCTGTAAAGGTCTGTGTGTCCCTCCATGGATATGCCTCCCCAGATCATCACTGACCCACCACCAAACCGGTCATGCTGAACGATGTTACAGGCAGCATAATGTTCTCCACGGCTTCTCCAGACCCTTTCATGTCTGTCACAAGTGTTCAGGGTGAACCTGCTCTCATCTGTAAAAGGCACAGGGTGCCAGTGGTGGACCTGCCTATTCTGGTATTCTATGGCAAATGCCAATTGAGCTCCACGGTGCCCGGCGGTGAGCACAGGGCCCACTAGAGGACGTCGGGTCCTCAGACCACCCTCATGAAGTCTGATTCTCATTGTTTGGTCAGAGACATTCACACCAGTGGCCTGCTGGAGGTCATTTTGTAGGGCTCTGGCAGTGCTCATCCTGATTCTCCTTGCCCAAAGAGCAGATAACGGTCCTTCTGATGGGTTAAGGACCTTCTACAGCCTTGTCCAGTTCTCCTACTGTCTGTCTGGAATCTCCTCCATGTCATTGAGATGTGCTGGGAGACACAGCAAACCTTCTGGCAGTGGCATGTATTGATGTGCCATCTTGGAGAAGTTGGATTACCTGAGCAACCTCTGTAGGGTCCAGGTATCGCCTCATGCTACCAGTAGAGTCACTGGCCGTAGCCAAATGCAAAACTAGTGAAAAAACAGTCAGAAAAGATGAGGAGGGAAGAATACCAGTGGCCTCCACCTGTTAAACCATTTGTGTCACATTGTTGCCCCTCTAGTGCAACTGCTGTTAACTTCATTAAAACCAAAGCAACTGAAACTGATTAACAACCCCCTGTGCTACATAACTGACCAGATCAATAGCCCAGAAGTTTCATTGTCTTAATACTATACTCTGATTAAAAAGTGTGTCTTTCATTTTTTTTGAGCAGTATACAGTATATGAATAAGGCAGATCATTTTTTTTATCTAGCTCTAGAAAATCGGGCCTGAATCTTGGACTTAATGTATAAAACCTTGCTTAGATTCCATACTAAAATTTTGCTTACACGAAAGCCAAAAACTGCATACACATAAAAAGAATCAAATTTACAAAACTGCATGTGCAACACATGCCACATCAAGTTCCTTTATAATATTCAAATCAACTTAACACTATGTTCATGTGCCCAAACCTCCCTGTCACCTCCCACCAGTAGCCATCTATGGAAGAACACAGAAAATGAAAATGAATGTGAACTTCAGTGAAAATGGAGATTGTATAAACATTCTTTATGCTGGTCTCTCAGAATGGAAGCAGCTAAGTGAAGAGAGCAATATGCCATCATGCAGCAGACATAAAAGAAAAACATTCCTTCTGAACTTGTTAAGTAATAAAAGTAAATATCAATATTGCAACATATAAAAGTCTCTTAACATTTGAAGTACAAAATCTAAACGTGTCATTTGCATTGCTATTACGTTAATGCCCTGAGAGACAGAATCTGAGTCATCAATGCACTCATCTTGGCCTATCAGGTGGCAGAGGCAGTCCATGTCTCTTCATCATGTTGTCCAGTGTAGCAAAATGTTATGCTGTTGAACAGCAGTGTGCCACCCAAAGAGGCCAAACACTGGCATCTACCTTTTAATGAACCAATGGTATATTTTAACAACGACCGTGTGTGAGAGTGCCTTCATTATATCTCCTCTCTTGTGGTGTTTGAAGGTTGGAGAGTGGTGTGAGGAGCCAGGCCATGAGAAGGTACTCATTATCACCTTAAATAAATATTTTTCAAGTCGTGCTGTGTGTTGTTCAACATAATTGTTAATGGCAGTGTTAGCTTTGCATTACAGAGACCATCACATAAATATCATGTGTTCCATTGCAGGCTTTAGCAACCACAGGGAATTTGACAACAGATGCTTTTCAGTGTAAAATGGCTGACCAGTCAGAAATCTCATTGCTGTCCCCAAGCTGTGTCATGCCATCTTTACGGGATGGTATGATTTACTGTAGATGCTACCCAGATACAACCAGTTTTTTTATGGTCAATGTGAACAGGCTCAGGTCATAAGTTGTGGGGCATCCAGTAAATTTAGTCTTGATACAAACCATAAATTAATTGATAACCAAAAAATAAGGTGTATAATTAGACCAAGGGATAAAACCAGACACTCCACCAGGGGCATCTGTAATAGAAATTTAATTCAAATTAAAACAAAAAACATATCAGCAGTTCAGAAAGAACCATGCAGTTTTAAATGCTGTTTATTGAATATTCGCTCTCTTGGCACTAAAGCTGTTTTGGTAAATGATATAATATTAAGTACAAAATCTGATCTGTGTCTTCTTACTGAAACCTGGCTTAGTAAATATGACACTGTTCCCCTAGCTGAGGCGTCACCAGATGGATACTCGTTCCTTCATAAGTCTAGAGATTCTGGTCGAGGAGGAGGCCTTGGAATAATTCATTGTAACAAATTGCAAATCACTCCTAAAAATTTAGGCAACTTTACATCCTTTGAGGCATTCATTTTAAATATTAAAACAGATTCCAACACAATTATAGTGCTAGTCTACAGACCACCAGGGCCATATTCATTGTTCATGACTGAATTTAGCAACCTTCTGTCTGATTTGGCTATAAATTATGATCACGTAGTTCTGATGGGGGATTTTAATGTACACATTGATGTGGAAACTGACACTTTCAGCAAATGTTTTACTTATTTGTTAAATTCAGTAGGATTTTTTCAGATTGTCAAAGGTCCAACTCATAATCATAACCATACATTAGATTTAATTATAACTTACAAAGTTGAAATTAAAAATTTAAATATTACTCCATTAAATGTAGTTATTTCCGATAACTTCTTAATTACGTTTGATTTAGTTCTGCCCATGCCAGCGCACTTGCAGATTAAAACAAAGACAGTGCGACATCTAGATTGTAATTCTGCTTCAAAATTTATAGATACCTTGAGTAAGTCGAGTGTAATTGTGGAAAACCATTTAGATCAGTTAACATCAAATGTAAACGTGGAAAACAATTTAGATCAGCTAATATCACATTATAATGTGACCTTGAGAGATGCTCTGGACACAGTGGCTCCCCTAAAAACAAAAGTGATCAAAGCACATAGAAACTCTCCCTGGTTTAATGAAAACACTCGAGCTCTTAAATTAGAGTGTCGAAAACTGGAGCGCAGATGGAGAACAACAAAGCTACATGTCTTTCAAATTGCATGGACAGAGAGTGTATCTATACTAATAAAAGGCAAAGCCCTCACTCACTCACTCACTCACTCACTGACTCACTCACTCACTGACTCATCACTAATTCTCCAACTTCCCGTGTGGGTGGAAGGCTGAAATTTGGCAGGTTCATTCCTTACAGCTTCCTTACAAAAGTTGGGCAGGTTTTATATCGAAATTCTACGCGTAATGGTCATAACTGGAAGCAGTTTTTCTCCATTTACTGTAATGGAGATGAGCTTCAACGCCGTGGGGGCGGAGTTTCGTGTGACATCATCACGCCTCCCACATAATCACGCAGTACATAGAAAACCAGGAAGACCTAAAAAAAGCGCTGAAGAAAACATGCATTATATAATTGAGAAGGCAGCGAAACAATAAGAAGCGAAAGTGACATATACAACCATATTCATGACTTCTGCTACTTCGGAAACAAAGCACGATGTAAACCTACACTTTAAATTAAGTTCATAGATAGGCTGCCGCTGGCGTTTGTAATTTAGTGCCTGCCCATATAAGGCCGTCCGTCGCGGCAATCCAATAGCAAACTCCCACTAAATATTCACGGGTTAAGGACTGTGCTTATGCAGAGGAAGATGAGATGGTCAGGGTAGTGTTTGGTACAAACTCAGCGAAACTGCGAGAGAAAGTTTTAAGTGCCAGGACTAAGGTAACATTAAATACAGCCATGGACATAGCACGAGATGGCACCAGCACAGCTGGGAAACTTCGATGCATGTACACCGAGCGGCTCACGGAACTGACGAGTGCACAGATAAAAAGCAACAGTTCCAAAGAGCTGAACAAAACCGAATTACACAATTGAAAAGGCAGCAAAAAATATGAAGCGTCTCATACATACAAGCATATTCATAAATCCAAAACAAAGCACACGTTGGAAAAAGTCAATGTCCCGCTAAAGGAAGACAGTGTAAAAAACGTGCATGCAGTGTGTCAGGTCTCAGATAAAGAAGAAGACGAGCTGTTTATTGATGCAGTAAGAAACGAATCGATGAATGAAACCTGTCATCTTTACAACGATTGACAAACACGGAATGTAACTTGAACACAACACATCCTACAAATACGAACCTGATTGAAAGAAATAATGATAATCAAATCCTTGATGACAGCAACACTCAGTAACACTCACAAAACAAATACTGTATATTGACAGTCATGTTACGTTATTTTTAAAATGTTCCCTTTTCTTTTTCATAGCTTTTTTAACACACTACTTCTCCGCTGCAATACGCGGGTATATATATATATATATACTCGAATAATGGATACTTTATTCGCCATCAATGATTGTTTTGGTAAAGCCATATTCAGTGTATTCATTAGATGAACGGTAAAAAAGTAAGAGCGAGGGAAGGATGACTTATTGAGGCATGCAGGCTGTAGTGCGGTCAACTCTATCTGAATTGCGCGATCACATTTGAAAAATATATCTTTTCAAGTTCTATTTAGTCCATATGTGTCAAACTCAAGGGCATGGCCACATCCGGCCGGGCGAGTAATTATATCCGGCCCGCGACATCATTTTATATACTGTATTATTGTTATTAAAGCCCGGGTATATGAAGCGCTGGTAACACAATAAACTACAGATCCCATAATGCAGCGCTTCAGCTGCCTTGCCGAACACTTACCGAGTTAATCAAGTTATTGCGAAGCTAGCTCACACGATGCTGAAGAGAAAAGTTGATTCTGAAAATAGAGCCTTTAAAAACCGATGGGAGGCTGAGTATATGTTTACTAAACCCGTGTGTCTCATTTGTGGAGCTAATGTGGCTGTAATTACAGAATTTAATCTAAGACGGCACTATGAGACAAAACATCAGGTTAACCTGAATGCAATGCAGAAGATACAGAAAGCAGCATAATTAAATAAGAATCTGACACTTCAGCGGACGTTTTAACCCGTGCACAATCACAAAGTGATTTCAAGTGAAGCTGCTTTTATGGGAGACACAAATGCACCAGTGCACCTTGCCTCACTTTCCCTGTTGCCAAGTAATGTTAAACCAAGTCGTCACTACGGTGTTCCCAAATACGCACTTTGCTGATAAACCGAGCGCACCTGCAATCCATCCTGAGAATCTCCACAACACAGAACCTCACACCACACATAAACGAACCTGTGGCCAAAAAAAGATGCCAGGCGTCCAGCTCTAAAATGACATATGAGCAAAGACAACTGAATGATTTGATTTGTTATTGCTGAAAAGAACACATTTCATTTATATTTCTAGGTTTTGTTATGCAGCATGTTCATATTTGAATTTGTATCATTTTGACAGGATATATTTTTATGGAGAGCAAAATCTTTTGGGATATTTAAAATCTAAGTTTATTTTTATATAAAATTACATAAGAGTAAAGAAATGTGAATGTTTGTTCTTTTAACGCTTTACTTTATTTCTAACTTGTATAATTTTGACAGGATAAATTTTTATGGAGAGCAAAATATTATAAGTTGTTTAAGGTTTGAGTTGATTTATTCACGAATAATATTCCTGTCTGTTTTTACCATTCCTACCAAAGATATTTCTGTCGACTAAATAAAAATTCCTTCTATTTAAAATTTAAATAGAACTTGAACAAATACGATAGTTCATAATATCCACGCAGACTTTCACGTAAGAGCGGGAGTCATACGTTTTAACAAGCAGCGTATTGCACTGATACGAAATAGCTGTGTGTTGTATATATGTAGATATGTATGTATATGTATATATATGTGTATGTATTTATGTGTGTGTGTATATGTGTATATATGTAGATATATATATGTATATATATGTGTATATGTATAGATATGTATATATATATATGTTTATGTATGTGTGTGTAAATATATATATATATATATGACAACAACACTCATCACTCACAACAGTGACAAAACAATTACATTGACAATCATGTTACGCTATTTTCAAAATGTTTCCTTTTCTTTTCATTGCTTCTTTAACACACTACTTCTCCGCTGCGAAGCGGGTATTTTGCTAGTATAAATATAAAAAGGCCCTCTTTAAAGCTCGCTCAGAATACTATTCTACAATAATAGATAGCAATAATAAAAATCCTAGGGTACTTTTTAGAGCAGTGGCTAAATTAACAAATGGGAATTCAGATCAACAGTGCAAAATACCAACAGATATTAGCAGTACAGACTTTATGAACTTCTTCAATGAGAAAATTAAAAATATAAGATCACAGATCTCAGCATCACAGTACAAACCAAATACTAGCTTAGCAGACCCTGCCGCACATTGCATTCAGCACTTTAATAATTTTAATCCTGTAACTCACCAGGAAGTCTTAACTTTAATTACTAAAATGAAGCCCACTACTTGTTCCCTAGATCCAGTGCCAACAAAACTAGTAAAAAGTGCCATGGATGTTCTTGCAGCACCTATTCTAAGCGTTATCAATAGTTCATTACTGCATGGCACCGTACCTGATGCACTAAAAGTGTCAGTCATTAAACCTTTACTTAAAAAGTCAGACCTAGACCCACACATACTAAATAACTATAGGCCTATTTCAAATTTACCATTTCTCTCTAAAATACTAGAGAAAGTAGTCGCCAGTCAGCTTCAGTCACACCTTACGCATTACAATTTATTTGAGAAATTCCAGTCTGGCTTTCGCACTGGTCATAGTACAGAAACGGCACTAACACGGGTTGTAAATGACATTCTGATATCCTCTGATGAAGGAAATTCCACTGTAATTATGTTGTTGGACTTAAGTGCAGCATTTGACACCATTGACCATTCTATTTTACTGCACAAGCTAGAAAACGATGTTGGGCTTACAGGCCCGTGCTCGCTTGGTTCAGTTCTTATTTATCAAATCGATTCCAGTATGTACAGAAATGTGCAGACAGTACTCCATCATTATACACAGAAGTTCAATATGGTGTCCGCAGGGCTCAGTACTGGGACCTTTACTGTTTTCACTTTACATGCTTCCACTGGGATCTCTCATTAGGAAACATAATGTTAATTTTCACTCGTATGCAGATGACACCCAGTTATACCTTTCATTTAAATCAAATGAAGTTTCTCCGATGTTGTCTTTAATTAGTTGTGTTAGTGAATTAAAGGAATGGATGAATGAGAACTACTTGTCTTTAAATACAGATAAAACAGAGATGTTAATTGTTGGAGGGAATGACGCTGATCACAGCAATATTTTGTCGTCATTTAACTCAGTTGGAATCCCAATTAATTTTACTGAATCAGCCCGCAATCTAGGAGTTATCTTTGACTCTAGCATGTCATTTAAAGCACATATTACAAAGTCGTCCAAAACATGTTTTTCCATCTTAAAAATGCTAGGAAATTAAGGCGCTTTCTAAATAAACAGGATTGTGAGAAATTAATTCATGCATTTATCTCTAGTAGGATTGACTACTGCAATGCGGTGTTCACTGGCTGTTCAAACTGTTCTCTATACAGCCTCCAGTTAATCCAAAATGGCGCTGCAAGAATTATTACAAGAACAAGAAAATATGAACACATAACTCCAGTTCTTAAATCTTTACACTGGCTCCCAGTTAAGTTTAGGGCAGATTTCAAAATCCTCCTTTTAACATATAAAGCATTAAATGGCCAAGGTCCGCTTACTTGTCTGAACTTATCATGACTTACAAACCTGAGCACATTAAGATCTCAAGATGCCGGTCTGCTTAGGATTCCAAGGATTAATAAAATAACAGTGGGAGGTCGAGCTTTTAGTTACAGGGCCCCTAAACTGTGGAATGGTCTTCCTGCTTCCATAAGAGATGCCCCTTCAGTCTCAGCCTTTAAATCCCGGCTGAAGACTCACTACTTCAGTTTAGCATATCCTGACTAGAGCTGCTGATTAACTGTACATACTGCATCTCTGTTGTTAGTCATTAGCACTATAACATAAGTAACATGATAATTATATTTGAATACTAACCCTCACCTATTCTGTTTCTTTCTCGGTACCCAAATGTGGCAATTGGTGCCACGGCCCACCTGCCAAGTTGTTTGCCTGCCTATGGTAAAGTCATCCCTGATGGAGGATCACAGGAATCATGGGAAAGAGGGGTCCTTTCATCGGAGCAACGTTTCAGCCGTGGCATGGCCAAATGGGGAGGCAGCTAGATGGATGAGGTCTCCAGGACTCTAAAAATATCCAAACCTAATTATGTCATATCATCTACTGTTAAACCGTACTTCTAAAATTTGTATTATTATGCTGTCTTAAGGAATTGTTCTGTTCTGTATATTGTATTGTATTGACCCCCTACTTTTGACACCCACTGCACGCCCAACGTACCTGGAAAGGGGTCTCTTTGAACTGCCTTTCCGAGGTTTCTTCCATTTTCCCTACAAGGTTTTATTGGGAGTTTTTCCTTGTCTTCTCAGAGAGTCAAGGCTGGGGGGCTGTCAAAAGGCAGGGCCTGTTAAAGCCCATTGCGGCACTTCCTGTGTGATTTTGGGCTATACAAAAATAAACTGTATTGTATTGTATAAGACAGTTGACTACACACGGGTTGTGATAAAGGCATTATCACTGAATGAATTTGCTTTTTTAAACATAAAACAAATGTAATTAATATACTGTACAATGAATATGTGAGACTCAAATGTGTCTGACTAATAATATTGTGAGGTGGCCCAGCTGAACCCATGACTCTTTTATTTTATCAAATAGTAGTGTGGGAAGAGACTTCAGGGCCATGCTGTGTAGGATGCTTGGTTCCTCGGTAAAACTATCATTGCCAGTTCTGTCGTACAGCACACAGCAAACCCTTTTTATAGATAAAATAGGCAATTAACATTCAGCGTATGTAATAGGCATTATTATCAACACTGAATACAGTCGTATTAAGAGAACATGCCAGTTAACTGATATACTGTAATTAGTTCAAGACCACCGGAATGTGTCATTGAAACACATAAGAAAATGAGATTTTCTGTTCACTTCATTGTCTGGCTGCCTGGAGTCACTAAAGCAAAAAAGTATGTAAGGGGACTTATGGATGGACAGCATTTACATTGAGTCAATAATGTTAAGCCAATTTTCTGGCCAAATTTATGTTTTACTCACATGAATCCCAACTTTTGCATAAGAAGTAAATTAAAGCACATTTTGTACTTGAATACACTGGTCACTGTTTCTGGGGATTTTGCCCATTTGCAGATGCTTAAAATGATATAATCTCCATTATATCCTACTATTCATTTACATGTCTACGCTTATCCATTAATAGCATGAAACTAGCATGAAATAAAGCTAGTGTTAAGAGTTGATGTATATTGTACAAATAAAGTGTTAACACTTTATGTCTTAATTAGTAGTTTTGTGTACTGCATTTACTGTATTAAATGCATTTTATAAGGCAAAGGCTCCAGCTCATTCACTATTGCTCAAACTCCTCCTATATTGAGTCTCCTTTTAACCTATAGTATTAAATAGCTAAGTCTTTTAAAAGATGGTTAAGATAAACAGTGATCATCAAAACAATTAACAATATTCACCTTTACTTATTCTACTTAAATATTTAGTCACAATAATTTTTTGTTCTGTCAGTGCAGTGATCTAATAGAACTAATAATAAATCATCAGAAGGACCATAATCCCTGTTTATGTGTAATGCATACTTAATTATTTTTTAAATGTCAGTGCTCAGATGGTGTTTTCAGTGTGTCCAATTTAATTGATTTTCTATAACAGTATCCTTTGAAACAGGAGAATTATACTGCCATCCCTTTTATTCAGCTTCTAAAATATACAGTATTTCAATGTAGTGTTGTGGCCAACAGCCTCGAGTAACACAGGAGGGGAAGTCAAATTACAGAGGTTTGTAGCGTGTACAGAAATGCCTCCGCAGATGCCTTAAAAAAAAAAAAGAAACTTTTATAAAGAAGACATTACTAGGAGAAATCATGCAAGACCTGGAAACAAAGCAAAAAAATTGTGCATAACTGAAAAGAATTCTGAAAATTTGTAAACACAGCAATTAGATTGGAGGAGTAATAGAAAAACAAGGTACCAGTACAGAGGTAAGCTCTTTGGGAGCCTATTAGTTATCTGTTGATAGCCTTTGGAGCTCTCCTATGACTGCCCCCATAGAATGTTTTGAAGAACAGTTAATTGATTTTGGGTCATTAAATTAGAGCCTAAATACATCTCATAAGCACTCAGTCATCTGTTCTGTCCTCCTCCTCGTCCTTGTCCTCCTCTTCGTCATCATGATGGCAAATTATCATTAATTCTTTTTTCTTTCTGATATCCATCCTCTACTACAGTCGACTAGAATTGTTTTGTTTTTCATCTACATTATACTTGTGCCTTTGTTTAATTTAGTCAGTAAACCTCATATTTATACTTTTACTTTAAATAATGATTAATATTTTTTTTTATATTTCCATAAAAATGACCACTGGATACTTTCTAAAAATTTGAAAATAAGACAGAAAGTGTCAAATACGCAATCAGACTTTTCTTTGGGTTACTCCTTATCAGCACAGAGTCCCTGTCTCCTGAAACATCCCCATTTTTACACCTTAAAAATAAATCATGTTTCTGATTTTACTTTGTTGCCAGTAGATGTAGAAACAATTAAGAAATATTTCTGTGTTGTACTCTTCACTTTACAGCCTGAAACAGTACAGGAGGTAACATCAAGTATTACTTGGACATTTTCAGTAAACAGGCAAAAACGATTCAAAGGCTTTTTATGGCATAAGTGGTATTTGACATTATTGTAAATTACATACCCAAAATTGAATGGCTAATATTCTGTTTATTTAATAAAGGAGCTTCAAATAACTGAAGAGTAACAAAATTTTAAAAGAAAATCTTTATATAAAAACCTTTAGTTTCACATAAATATCAATTAAGTAAATCACAAAAAGTAGGTGTTTTAGGAATTTCTCTCCAAATAACAGTACGTAACCATGACATTTTATGATGCAGATCCCTGGAATTGATTTTCTTTTGTGCCCCAGTCTGTCAGCTATCATTGTACCAAGTTTAGATATCATATCCTGTAGTATTGTAAAGTTATATGGTTTAGCATAAAGTGTCCCCCTTTTTGGATGCATTTGGTGTCTCAGTTTGGAAACATTTGGTCTCTTGCTCCTAAACAATTACTCAAGATTTGCAGGTAAATTGTATTTTTTTTTTAGACAAAAACTGATGCTGTAGCATATGCACACACTCAAACACACTCTATATATCACTCTGAAGCAGCAAGTAAACAAGTTGTAATTATATATTGTCACACAAGTACGCATGGAGGACAGTTTACAGGCTCAAATGGTGTTATTCCTCAGTCGGACCAGGGGTTGCTGCCGTCACCTGATCCTTTCTCCTTTCGTCTTTCTGCAGACCAGCCAAAGATCGTGTCTCTCAATGACATCTCCACTAGTCCGGCCCTTTTTGACATCACTTCCACCACCCTCTGGTGACATCATATCCAGTACTCAGAACCCATCATCCTAATATGTCAGTTCCTGTTCTGGCCTCCCTGACTCCACCACTTATAATATACAGTGTGAAAAGCAGCCCTAACACAGACAGGCAGACATCGCATAATCACCCACCACACGTTTATTATACATAATTATTATTTACAGAAGTGCACACAAACTCCAAAGTCCCCAAAAGTCCTGGCCTCACAATAATGCCTCTTTGTCTCTCCTCCTGAGCTCTGTCCTTCTCCACTCCCGACTCAAGCCAATGAACAGAGGGAGGCGGCCCCTCTTATAATCACCCAGATGTGCTCCAGGTGCCTCCCGACAATCTTCTGCTGGCACTCCCCAGTGTGGTGGAAGTGCCGGCTGCGCACCTAGAAGCACTCCGGGTGTCCCCGATCCTCTTCCCCCAGCACTTCCCGGTGTGGTGGAAGTGCTGAGGTCCAGGACTCTGTAGGCATCGGGGCACCCCTGGCGATCCCCAAAGCCACCGGGGCGGTCGCCCCCTCGTGGTCTGGAGGAGGCGCAAGCCCTCCTCTGGTCCTCCTGGGTGTCCCGGCTGGGTACCACCCCCAGCTGCATGCCACAGCAGCTGTATTTATACAGCAATTTTTCAACATGTTAGTCAGTTCTGTTTTGGACTCCTGTCTGTAAAGACATGTTTATTTTTTCCTCAACTTTTTTTAAGTATACGGGGTGGCTGTCCCCAAACCTTTTTGTGACTCTTTCTCGTCCTAGTTACTGTATGTATAATTACATACTCATCCAAGCTTTTTCTTTCAAAATTACTTTTCATCGCAGCCCTGGAAACAATTTCTGCTAACCACTAGACACAGCAAAACCTTATTTTGTACAAAGTACAATAGATTGAGTATTTTGTGATCCTGCCCTCTATTGCAGGTGCCCCACAGTTTTATTTATTTATTTCTGCTTTTTTCTTACGTTTCGAATCTATAATTATGGTTACGGTGCTGCAGGCAATGCCTATCCTTACCTAGCCCTGTGCACAAAGCTGTTAATGGCACTGGGAAGAACACACACATGCTCCTAAACTAATCACACAGTGTCCATTCAACTTAAACAGCACATTTTGACTTGTAAGTCAAAAACTAGCATACTCAGAAACATTGACATTCGATCAAAGTAGAGGGTTTCCACCCACATAACAACCTGCGAAAACTGTGTGGCGTGGTACGATACAAGTACATTCAATTGAAAGCGGTCCCCTGTGAAAGTTCTAGTGATGTGATTCAGTGACATTAGACATGGAGTACCCTATGAAAAACTGCTAATGTGGGTATGATACAAATACATTCGATAGAAGAGTAATTCCCAGTGAAAGTTTACACAGTGTGATTCAGTGCCAGTCAAACAAAAGAGGGAGCCTCACGTGAAACTTCAAGTGGGAAGATTCACTGGTAATCTAAGAACTTGAAACTGGAAGAGCACTTTTCAGAAAACTAACACAGGGAGAATGTGCAACAGACAATATTCAGATATGGTAATTGAACCCACTGAAGCTTGAACTGTAAAACTGCACTGCACAATGCTTCAAAGTTGTGTTTAATCAGTACTTGCAAATCAAGCATACCATTGAATCCTTTGGCAAACGTGACTTCTTCAATTGATTCCAAATTTTGACTCAGGGTCTTCATTATCAGTTATCACTTGCATTCTATAACTTCTCTAGGACTTCCTCGACTATTATTTTTTTGAAGAAGAAAAAGAAGACATTTCCCTAGTGCAAACATCAAGTCTTATTATTAAAATTCTCAGGAGTTTTGTGCACGAAGGTGTGTGAAGATGAATTTGTCACATATGCAATTTATTTCTTGCTTTTTATGCCCAACTGTGACATGTAGTATGACTGACCAATCACAGACAATTATACATCATCTCAGCCATCCAATGGTAATACTGTACAAAGCTTGATGCAGGAGGCATCTTTGATATAATTAGATTCACTCAGCTGTGAAGCGCTGTTTACCTCAGGTAATAAAAAGTCTGTGTGCAAATTGTATATTTTACTAATGAAAGAGAGCTGCTGCGGTGGGCTGGTGCCCTGCCCAGGGTTTGTCTCCTTCCTTGCACCCTGTGTTGGCTGGGATTGGCTCCAGTAGACCCCCGTGACCCTTTAATTATTATATAGCGGGTTGGATAATGGACGGATGGATGGAAGAGAGCTGTGGCAACACAGAAATTATTTAACTGAAAGAAGACACCCATGGGTATGTAAACATATCATTATTGCTTTTGATTGACTTGTGGGTTTCCTGCAACATACACAAACAACTTTGAAATACAGTGGTGTCCTGCTGGCAAGACACCACTTTGATACATGATTAAAATGAAATGCAAGCTGTGTGGCGCTTGCATTTCAGCTTAAGTCTTGTTCATTTGTTGTACTGTAGGCAATTCTACCTGGTCATGAGTTCAGAGAGAGGTTAAGTTCTAACTCAGTCAGTTCCTCTGCAGCCTCATGTCCGCTAATCAATGACGGAACAGAAGTGTGGACCATTAATCTGACTCCAGTTTATTGCTTTTGGTCAAAAAGACCCATTTTATATGGCATAAATTACCTATAAGTTCCTGTAATATTTGAGTTAACTTGACTTGCTACTGCTTTGCAAAGCTTTAGTTTATATACACCTAGAAAGCAGGATGGCATGGTGGCACAGGGGTAGCACTGCTGCCTCACGCAAGGAGAAGAGGGTTTGCAATCCCGGTCTTCCCTGAGTGTAGTTTGCATGTGCTCCTTATGTCTGTGTGGGTTTTCTCTGGGTGCTCCAGTTTCCTAACTCAGACATGGAGGTTAGGTGGATTGGCAATACTAAACTGCTCCTAGTGTGTGGTTGATGTCTGTGTGTTTTTGCGAATTTACCCTGCGATGGTCTGTTACCCTACACTGTGTTTGTTCCTGCCTTACACCCAATGCTGGCTGAGATAGACTATAGCAGACCCCCGTGACACTGTTCAGGACTAAGCAGGTTAGAAAATGACATGACCCCTAGAATGCAAAACAAGTATGGCTAATAGTTACTTTTTATCTTTAACTTCAGAAGTTAAGTAGTGTGAGCTTTGCAATAAAACCTCAGGGGCTAAGTAACTACCTTAGCATGTGTTTCATGAATATATTATATGCAACCTCAGAAGCTAAGCATCATTCCTTAGCGTGTGTTTTTGAATAAACCTTAACATGTGTTGCATGTAATTCACATCTTAACTATTGAAATAAACCTCACCAGATAGCAATATTCAGACTGTGAACCTCAGAGGCAGAGTTCCAGCATGTGTCCGCAGTAAAAGGGGCCATACCTTTTCAGCCTTAACTACAATGATAGCAGGCAGATAACCAGTACAATACTGTAATTGACTAGTATTAACAGTAATCTCAAAGCTAAATAAAGTAACAAAATAGCATGGATATAAAAAAGGTGAAATAAGGAAAACAGAAAATGATAACACATGCATTCTTGAAAAAAGAAATACTCATTTTCTCTTTTTACATTTGAATCTTATCCTTTAACGCCGTAAAAAGCTAAAGCTAGTCAGAGATCAAAGCTCAGCCAATGGGGCAATGCGTGGCCATAAAATCTTCAAAAGAATTTACTTCAGTTCCATTTGCTGTCGAAAAATTAAAAACAGAGCGGGAAGCATTCTGACAATTCAAATGTCATAAAACCCACAGTTTTACCCTTAGAAACTACACACAGGGTTTAATTCATTAATATGCATATTTATAAAGATGCTTTTCAGAAACAATATGACCAAACATGCCTTTCTAAAAATAACCCCAAAAAGATTCTCCAACGTCCCTATAAAGACATTACACATGTTTTAGAAATCCTTAAACTGATTTCAATGAACTATGAAGACATAAAACTTGAATGTCCATTTGGTCAACAGCTGTGATCTTGGGAAGAAAGCCCATCTTATGCTGGAGTGAAACAGTTCTCGTGAGATATTAGAAATTCTTTCTTTCCTGGTGACAAACAGCAGTTAAATGATGATGCAGATGTAATTTTCTTATGCCACATACTCCAATTTCCTACAGTACTTTTAGTCTTTGTTCTTTTTACACAAAGCCTTTATTTATCATGTAAAAGAACACAGAAAGATACATTAAAAAATAGTCTTACTTTAGAGACGTCATAGCAAATGTAAAACAAAAGTCAGAAGAATCAGTTCATTACACATCAAGGTCCCATCAGATAAGGTGAACATTTGGTAGAATTTCTATTTTGTCTTCTCCTCTACTTGTTGTGCCCTACCTCTCCTGGAAACAGTTTGCTTACCAGATCTGGTGACTTCTTTAGAGAAAAGACTTTATTTTTTGTGCATACTGAAGTTTAAAAAGAAATAGCACACTATCTAAAAATGTTATTACTTGTCCGTTTATCTTGTCAATTCCTTTAGTGACGTACCTAGCAGTTCCTGTCTCATGTGGTAACCCATTAACTGCAAATGTATTAATTGTCAGAAAACTGTGGGTTGCACTGTTGAGACACACCAAGCAAAACAGGAATGGCTTTGACAAATAATCATGATGCTCTCTAATGCCACATGACAGAGTCTAATGAAGCATATTGCAAACCACTGGAGAAGAGTTTTAGAGCTCTAGATGCTTCAGTCGTTGGCTTTCTCTCTCCATAGAAATAAATAACCCAGGCAAAATTCCAGAGGGGTCAACAGTAAATAATGGGAGCTAAGCCCACCCAAACCCTAAGGTATAGAATGCTAGACGAAGACCAGAAAAGAGCAACTAGACAGATTCAAGGACTGAATGAGCTTAACTATAAGGACAACATTCAGACTTCATTTTGTATTTTATTTTATGTAAATTGTGGAGGATGGCCGGCCGTTTATCCCGGCCAATACCCCCAAGCCGCCAGGTGGAGCCCTCCTTGCAGTATGGAGGTCCCCAGAAGACCAGCAGGACATCTTGGACAATGTAGTTTTCATGCGCAGCCCTGCTGGATGCCGTGGGGGCCACTAGGGGATGCTGCAGGAAGGAAAAATAGCTATTTTCCCTATGCCCCGGAAGCACACGTGGACAAGAGGAATGACGTGCTTTCGGGGTGAAGAAAAGAACTTGTACCTGACCCGGAAGTGATTGAGAGTCACATGCACTGGGGATTGGAACACTTCCGGGTCAGGATATATAAAAGGACTGTGGGAGCACCCGAGCTGAGCTGGGTGGAAGGGTGGCAACGCGTCTGGAAGCTGGAGGATTGTAGTAATTGTAGTTATTGTGATTTATATGAGTATTGTGGTGGAGAGTGTGCTTTGTGCACTGTGGAAATTTAATAAAGTCAATCTGAGGACTTTTACCTGGTGTCTGGAGTCGTGGACAGGGGTTCAAGGGAGCGAGAGCGCCCCCTATCTACCACAAAATAAAGATTAAGAATGTTAATAAGGAAGTGTTTAACATTATCAAGGAAATTCATATGATAAATGCCAGCTATTAGCTTAAAGTTAGATAGAACCATCTGCTGTTTTCTTTCATCGTTGCTCATCAAACTGAACACTCTAATAAAGTCTTTTGCTGGGAAAATGTGGCAGTGGGGCCTACCATGTTGGCCTGGTTTGCGACTTGCGCCTAGTTGTGTTGGAGCTTCGGTTTCCCGACATGCACATTGAGTTATTGTTATTTTCACTCATTCTTTGTCAACCATGCAAATTCGTTAGTTATTAGTGTTACACCTATAAACCTCATTCATGTGGCCCTAGCAGGTGCAACTAAGTTGCTATGATGTTGCCAGCATATAACATTAGGCAACAGAATAAACTGATAAGGCCATTTCTTGATCATTATTTGGTGTTTTTGTTAACATTTTTTTTCTAACCTTAGCAACCAAACAGACACACACATACACAAATGCACACACACAGTCATTTATCTTTTTATTAAAGGTGGATTACTATCACATGTACAGAGTAAACTTCTCTCATTCTTACTTGATTTACTTTTAATTCAGAATCACAAGGAGATGGAACTTACCGTGAATGCAAATACAGAAAGTTCTGCTTGAGTGCAACATTTACTGGAGAAATCAATACACCAACATTTCACCTTGCTAATAAGTTTTTACTCTGATTAAGAGGTTCATTCTTGAATTATGCATCCGTGGTTTCACATTGCAACACACTGACAGGCAAACACTCTAGTAGTCCAGTTGTGGATAAAGTTTGTAAACTGAAACCATAAGCAAAAATTTGATCTAGCCACAATACTTTCCATAATTAATAACTTTTGCTTAATCTTTTAATAACTGTTTTAGTACAGTATAAGGCAGTAATATATAATTTGCTTTCTGTAACACACTAAACTCAGGCTCTTCCACAAATCACTCATATTTATTTAAAAGGATAACTGATGCTGTAAATATTTTGTATTTATGGTCATTTAGAAGAAATAGGGAAATGGGGCTTCTGGCTACCACAGATCCTGTGACCCTGATTCGCATTGAATAATGAAAATTTGTTGACTCTGTTACTTTACACAACCAAAGACTCCACAGAAGGAACTGAAAAGGCAAAACAAAACTTTGGGATGTTTACTTGTATTATGGGGACAGCGCAGGATCCTCAAGATCTAAAAAACTGTACATCTTTCACAATCATATTGTTATCTCCTCCAACATATTTTTATTTACCCAAAAAAGCTCAAATAAAATCTAACATATGACTGAAAGTGAAAGAATATAAATAGAACATGGCAAATAATATCATGCAGTCATTATACATTTAATTCATTATATTTAGTACTTCAGATTTTGGAGAGTGGAGATTCTGTTGAAAAATAAAGTGTTTGTTAAGAAAACAAAACAATTTTACATATCTGCAGTATGAACTCCACCTTACAGAGTAGTTTACTACTCCGGCCTCAAAATGTCAGTCGAGCCCGTAGGACCAATGGCCACCAAGAACTTTTACAGCACAAGCAAGTTCAGCGAGATAAAGAGGAGGCTTTCATTCATTCATTCCACTTACTTATGGAATTTAACTTAGAGGTAAAATACAAAAACAGTTTTGAAATATTTGAGACTTGTTCAAAAATTGATACATTTTATGATAGAGATATGCTGTAGTTATATTTAAAAAAAAAATAATTTATAGCTTTATAATCAAAATACAAGCCTGGATACTTTTTCCACAAAGAAGAAACCTGCATTCACAAGTTAAATTGATGGTACAAATAAAACCATTTTTCAAGAATTAAAAAAAAATAATATACTGTATATATATTTCAGTACTTTTGTCTTTTGGACAAACAAATCATACACAAGAGCAATATATAATAAGTCACCATGATATGAACATAAAAATTATAGCATAATTAGTTGTTTTTCAACATTCTGTATGGAGTAGGAACATTTTTAGGCTCAGTATTACCCCTAACTCTTAACTTCCAATGCAGTAAAGGTGCCAGGAAACTCATAAAAAGGTATGCCTAAATTTGTTACAAGTGGGACTAATTTTATTTTATTATTGTTAAATATACTTTCATCTTTTTTTTTAAATTGGAAGCTCAGTTATATCAGCGTAATGAGGGTCATCGATTTTTTTGTTTTTCCATGTCTAACTTAAATTGTTTTTGTCAACATTCATTTAAATCTGCTTACAAATTTTGAACATAATCTTACTGCCTAACTTTTGATGATACTTATAGGATACCAGCCCATCCCAAGGCACCAATGCCCAAATAATATATGTTACAAAATATATAACTTAAACTTTTGATCAGTAACATTATATAACAGCAAGCAGTCGGATGACTATTGTTGGCATTCCCTATAATTTGTGTATTTACAACAGTGGCCCCATGAGTCATGTTAACTCATGTTTTGTTCCAATCTCTGAATATACTGTACAAGTGAATCAATCATCAATGAGGTTATCACATCTTTCAATACTCTGTGTTCTAGCCATGTACTGTATATGTTGTACCAACAAACTGGGACCTTTAGTACTGTTTGAGTTTGTTGTTCTCAAATATGAGACAAATCCACAACTGATTGACTGAAGATGTTGGTAGCAAACCCATTATGAAAGTTAGCAGGGTTTTCACTTGCCATTGGGGCATCAGTTCAACTTTCAGATGCTGACATCAGATTTTGGAACATTTTGCAGTTCTGTTTGGTTCTTTTTACTAATAAAACCAGAAAGAGATTTTTTGTTTACGCTTATCTTGCCTTGTTCACATTTCACTCCAACGGGATACATCTACATAACTAGTAAATTCAGTACGTAACTAGTTGATAGGATTGGAAAATTTTTAATTTTCTAAACTTTGTGTATGCTGAATTTATTGAAGTTCACCTCAAAATTGACATGTATATGCATATGTGCTTTTCCAAGTACTGTACTTTTAAGAGTGATATTAACACTTATAGTGATCTAGGAAAGTTGGACATTTTATTGTGTAGGAATATAATTAATTCAAATTTTAATCAAAGAAGATGTATATTAAAATGGGTGTATGCAGCATAGGCTAGTTTTCATTTGTTAAAAAAAATACAAACCTAAGCTACAAAACTAAGCAAAGAGAGTAGGCATAGGCCTACCTGGGCCCACTACTGGCACCATGCCTGTTCCAATATGAATGTTTCATTTTAATATCACATCAAGAAATAATTTTCTTTAAACATGAATGGTTGGGTTTTGCTTTTGCACCCATTTTGAGATTCAAAGTCAGTGTTTTCATGTTACCAGTCCAGATATTGTACAACTACTTAATGTATTCCCAGACTGCGTAACACTTCTATCAGGCTTTCTCAGTTAGACTCCAAATCACTGAATACTCACTAAACATTTACATCTTCAGACAAAGTAAAGGTGAAATAGGCATGAACATTAGGGAATTCCAGCTGCTTTCAGCTTTTAAGGTGCAAAGCCCAGAACAAGAATCTTATATTAACTGATTAAATTTGTACTGTATGAAGTCATCAAATTATATTTGAAATGTAATACAACATGGATAACAATGCTATCGAGCAAAATCTCATGTACATGCTTATCTTTTGAAAAGACAGATACAATCCACTTTGCACATATAATTTTGTTTTTGGCATTATTTATGGTTGTAAACATTTTATTCTTATTTGTGCGACTTCATCACATTGTCATTTTTTTTCTTTGTTTATTTTGTATGCCACCAGTTTGTTTTGCTGGATTTCATGGACTGCTAAGCTGCTATGACACTGCATAGCTACTAAGCATGTGATGCACGTGACCTGTGACATCATGATATATAAAATGGTGTCACACAAGGACAGAGGTGGCCTTAGGGGTGTGCGGGGCCGGTCACGTCAAACTCTGTTACCAGTAGATAGATAGATAGATAGATAGATAGATAGATACTTTATTAATCCCAAGGGGAAATTCACATATGTGTGGACTGTATAAACCTGCGCGCAAATGTAGTAAAAATAATGTTAACGTACACTGGATTTTCTCATTACAGTATTCACCTAAATTTTTGCAAGATAACACGTGCACTTTATCAAAATGTAACTGGACAATATAACCGTTCAAACAGGAGACATGAACCTCAAAAGCGGGGCCCCCTTAGGCACGGGGCCTGGGGTGGTTGCCCCATTTGTCACCCCATTTGTCACCCCCAAACACCATTCTTGTATAAGGCATGCATCTGAACAGAGTGACCAAAATTGTGATTTGCAAAAAGAAATATGTGAAGAATTTCAAATTTTGAATTTCTTGCTTTGCTTTCTGGCTAGTGTTTTGGTTTTCTCAAAGATTATTCTGTCCCATTGTAATTCTGACTCTAGATAATATTTTGACTGTTCTTTACCATTTCTCTTTATGTGGTGTTTGCTAATCTCTGCCACGCTCTACAATATATTAAAAAGTCTGATGTTAAATGTCCTGTTTGAAAAAATAATCTTAGAAAGAAAGGATATAGTTTGAAGCTTAAATGCGATGGAAATAAAAACTTCCAAGTTACCCTTGTGTACCATTGAAAGAAATTCCCTACTTTTTATCCTCATGTCCTCCATCTGTCAGACAAAGCTAAAAACCTAGAAAATTCTAGGTTTTGCATGTTAATAGTGTGACTCAGGTGTTCAAGTAGGTTGTAGCAGAACTATTCTGTTTAATGGGCTTGAATACCAGAGGTAAATGGTTGCTTACTGACACCTCAAAGCCTGAACGGGTCTATCAGCTCACTTGAAACTGTTAGGGGGAACCCTCACAAAAATATTCATAATCAGGAATTCAAGAACAACAAAGAAGGAATGCAAAGGCCTTTGGGGTGAATTCAACCAAGAAGTATGCAGCACCATCTTTATACTCTTGACCTGAAAATATTTTACATGCTGCACACTTCTGGTTGAATTTGCCTAGCATATTTCCACAAATACGTCTCAAAATGATTGTGCCCATAAGAAAAATGAAATGTCATCACAACAGAGCGTAACTTGTTTTCCGTTATTGTTAAAGCCGTATCGCACACCAAACTAAATGTAGCCATGAGATGCCTTGACCTCTAAAAGCCATTAAACAAGGTGAAAAAAATTGGATAATACAGTGAATTTATAACCAATCTATTACAAAAATCTTGTTCATGAAACGTGCAGTAGGTCAGTTATTATAAGTAGACTACTGAACAGGAAGATGTGGCGGAGAACAAGTCAAACCTACCTGTATACTCAGATTCTGTAACCAAATGGGAAGTCTGTCCTTGGTTAAAAATCTAAAACATAAGAAAATCACAGTAGATGGAAGTCAAGAAAATCAAGTTTGAAGACCTAGTGAGGTTTGTAGGGTTGCATCAGCTCTTGTCCCTAAATGATAATTAAGAAGCAATTTAAGGTGGGACGGAATTACGAGTTTTTTCGTAGGCTCTGGTAATTCTAGTGTTAATACTGACATGGTGGCATAACACATTTTAGTTCTTATCTTCTAGACACTGTGCAAACCATAACTTTTACTGTACAAAATACTTTGTTTCCACACACTTTTTTTAGATGGCAATCACAAGGTCATCTTATACACCAAATAAAATCAAAGGTGCAGTTTATACAGAGGTAGACGTTCAATTCCAAAATATTCATATTTGATAAATGTATTCCTGAGAAAAATAAGTTCAAGATTAGAAATTTATAAATTGTACCTTGTGTTTCTCTTGCCTCTAATGGCAAAGTTTAATATTCATCACTGCTACTGTTACAGCGCACGCACACTTGAAAACAGCTACCTGCTGTGTGATGCCCCACATTGCCTCCTGATTTTTTTTTAATTGCATAAAGCACTTTATTTTATTTATTTATTAATTTATTTTTTTTGTGGTGACCCAGCACTTCATAACAGTACATTGCATGACGCACGTGGCTTCTCACTTCACCCATCATTGATGACAGCTATTAGGTGAGAGGTGGCAGGTTTGGCTGGTGTGTGCATCAACAGGACACTGTGGCAGAAGAATTAAATGAATGATGAAAAGAGGAGCAAGGAGCTGCTTAACATAAGGCACTGCATGGCAGGACACATCTTCCTTTTCACCTGTTTTTAGTGCAACTTAATGGGGTTGAAGCCTCTGGGTGGAAAGAAGCTTAGTGAGTGCTTGGCATACTTTGACCATTGTACTGTTGAAATTGCAGGTGCTGATTTAGGCAGATGACTCAGTGTATATGCCACGGGATGTGACGATTATAACACAGTGAATCTCTTTGTATGGTTATTTTATAAGTTATTGTCTCTAGACATATGCCAACAATTATTATTACTACAGTATGTGTTTGTTTAATTACATTGCCATTTTGAAAACTTGCTGCTAGGTCACATCACGTGATGTCATTGGCACAAAGCTTTCAAATCAGGCACAGCCTGCTCAGTGACATCTGAGTTTGTTGTTAGGAATTCCAGTGCATTTGTCTCTTCTAGGGATCTTCAGTAAAGAATTACAGCTAGTGTTTTTGACTATGTATTCAGTTTATCGTTTTTGGTACTGGTGCCTGGTTTTCTTCATATTCTGGTTTTGACATTTGCTACATTAAAGGATCCATCTCCTGATCTCATTTCACCAGCTGTTTTATAGTAGGGAAGTTTGGGTTTTAAAAAAAGCATAGTAGGCTGTTTTGCCTATCCTGTGACCCAGCTGAACTGCAAGCATTTTTATCTGATATTTACTTATTTTTTTCTGATTTTTTTTTCTCAAGTAACTAAGTATCAGCTTATATCTATATACATAAATGTTAAGATTTGTATCTGCCTATCAGGCAATTATTCATGGACCACTGGGGTTAGAATCTTGAACTTGGCCTTCATCAAAAGCTTATGACGTGATACAGGGCGGGGAATCAAAAACTATGGCTAGTAGCAAACTCTGAGTTATGAGGATTTCCATCTTTCTTTCAGCAAGCTACACAGGCAAACTGATCAAGAAGGTGACATGGGAGGAAGAAATAAAGAGTGCTGAGTGTGAAATGAATTGCAGAAGCTAATTGCGTGATAGGAAGCAGAAGAATGACAGCATTAACATCCACTGCATATCAGGCAGATGTGGTGTGGCATCCTAGTGGTTCTTACAACCTCCTGGAGCTGGAACCTTGCTCTTGGATGGACCATGGATCTGCACCTTTCCTATTGAGGTAATTTTGGGGTGCAGAGTCTAAAGAACAAACTTCCAGATGGTTTCAATTCCCCAAAGTCCAGAATAGTCTAGCATAAAGACCTACAGCAAGACATGAAGAGAAGGGCTGAGGCTTTCTGTTTGTTGCAAGAAATGTGGAAAAATTCTTGTCAAATATAAGGGAGCTTAGTAGAAAGACAATGTTTGCACCTTACCATCACACTCCACCTGCATAAGATGTTGGCATCAGCTGTATGCATCCAAGTGTAGACTGAAAATGAAAGAAGAAACATCAGTTACTAGTGTGAGTTATGGAAAGGAGAAACAAATTAGCTTTAGAAATTTTGTACCATTTTCTTAGTTTACTATTTTTCTTCCCGACTTTGGCATGAAATTCCAGTACGATTTTATCCATCCTACTGGCACCTCTTCTACTCTTTTTTTATTATATTCATAACACCTTTCCTATCGCAAATTTGCAAAGTTTATTAGAAGTTTAAGTAGTGTGCCTTTTAAATATAAATCTGGTTTTCCATATCTTTAAATTATTGAATTTGTTTTGTGAGTTCCTATTACTTTTAATCAAAATTTATTTCTGTAATAAATAATGTCATAATAATCATTTTTACCTTGCTAGAAATGTACATTTTGAATTCATGCATATTTCAGTTCATGGCTAGATTGTTATTAGTAATTTTATTATAATTTGGATGTGTTTTTATGCCGCCATGCCATTTCATTTTGTGATGTTTTCTTGTGGTCACAGGCATATTGTTCATTGTAAGAAGTAGGAAGCAATATCATAATTCTGCACCTATGTAAGATGATAGCACAGTGTATTTTGTTCAAGTTTTTGGATAATCTATACCAAAGAACATGCTTTGGGAAAATTTGGGGTAGGGATTTTCTGTTTAGTTTTAACTACTTGCCAGTTGCTTTTGTTTTTGGAACTTAGACATTGTATTTGCATTTTGTAACGACTTTAGAGTAGTTACTGATGTTTCTTTTGGATAACGTATTTATTTTTTCTTTCCATCATCCTTGGTTTCTTTCAATGGATCTGTAACGTAAATCTCATAGTATGCTTCAAACAAGCTTGACAGGGAATTTTGAAAAATAACTTTTGTATATAAAAAAGAATACTGAGGCTATCCATCCATGCTTAGAGCATTTCGTCCTTTACATCAATGCAGGGACACATGTAAAAGCACAAACAGGATGTCAATCCATCACGGGGTGCCCACAAACACACCATGCCAAATTAGAGGACTACTTTACTGAGCCTGCATGCCTTTAGGAAGTAGGAGAAAACAGGAGAGATCATGCAGAATAACATAAATAGTCACCAAATTCCCTAAATGAGAGACATAAATGTTAAAATGAGGCCTTCACCTCCATAATGGAGCCTCAGGAGTCCCTATATGCAGCCACCGACACTCACACCTCAGCTAGGCTCACTCTAAGGTCTAATGTCAAAAATTATAATTCTTCCCTCACAATAGGAATGAAAAGAAGGGCAAAACCTTAATTCAAAATAATCCAAAGTGAACTACAAATAGGATTCAAAAAGGACCAGAGGAAAAAATAAAAATTTAATGTCCACAAAGAATTAAACAATGGTTTACTTGACAAAAATATGCGTTGAAAAAATACACAAGATAAACAACTAGAGCCTGTTTAAAATCCAAATACTTATTCCAGAATCAAAACTAAAAAAATTGCTAACCAGAATATCCAAATATTCACACAGATGTTTTCCCTACAAACCATAATGCCATCGTGAAGCACTCAGCCCTCTTATACAAAATGCAGACAGAGGGCAGTGCTTCAGTTGACATAAAGCGGTGGCCCTGCCTCCTGAGGCTACAAGGTATATAACACAATACATTAATTCATATAACCATTAATCGACAATGCAATTTCCAACACACAAAATATAAACAGACCTAAAACAGAATTAACAACTAAATAAACAAAAAAAAAATTAGAAAATGAGCTAAAAACTGTAAACTAGAAGAAAACATAACAGAGCCAGGAATAAAACCTCAGTTAAACCATAACAGGTGATGAATCAGGCTAAATTATTGTGTCACCAGAATTCTTTAAGGCAAAAGAAAAATGGCAAAATGTAAACAGGAGAACAAAGTCAAAATAGAAATTTGGGTGAGTAAGAAGCTGCCTGACATCTACTGCCGGTTTTCTTAAGTTTGGCTGGGGGAATGCCATGTGATGGACGTGGTGCCCTGTTCACAGTTGGCTTCTGCCTTGCACCAAATGCTGCGAGAAAAAGCTCTAGCTACCATGATCACAATGAATTTATCCAAAAATATGGACAATGAATGATTGACTGCTGATGAAATAGCACACCCGACAAAAAGCAACTCAGAGCTAAAATAGGCAACAATTTTGTTTTTAGTCAATGTAATTAGAGACACTTGAAAAACACTTCAGACCGAAAAATACTTGACACATAAAGACTCAAGTTTCTCTTACTGTTTAATGTATCAGTTTTAGAGGTTTGGGATGAAATTGCATGGATTTTTTTTGTTTCTGTGGTCTTACTGTTCATCTTTGGTTGAAGCTCTGCACAACTTTACAGCGTGACAAAGCTTTTAAAGCAAAGAGAAGGGGAAACACACACACACTCACTTAGATATTGCACATAAGTGATGAATCATGCTCTTTTGGTTTCTTACTAATCAAAGAGCATTCTTCCATCAACTTTCATTTCATATTTCCATGAAAATATTAATGCTCATCTGATCTTCAGCCTGCTACTGAATGCATTTAACTGCTTGCCCAGATGAAAGAAAGTCAGAGAGGGCAAGACAATTTAAGGATATATTGGTGCATAGGAACCAAGAAAGCTTTCGGAGAAATCTTGTCAATCCCCTAAAATGTTTTTGAATACAGGGTTCTGGCAACACTTAAGCTTATATTGCTTAGTAATGAAGACCTCCCAGTGCACTTGTACACAAGTAGCATTAACAAAAATCATGCCTACTGTTCCCTGGTCAGGTCTGTTTTGTTTAATTGTGAGATTTGAATTCTGAATCCTTCCAGGATGAATAGGGTAACACACTAAATAGAAATTTTTTTTTTAATAATTGTGCTAATTGCTTCACTTCTTGCAAGTGTTGTAAAACAATAATAATAAAAAATAAATGTATTTTATAATTCCCACTTAAAGAAGATAGTTTTTACATTTTCCTTTGATTCCATGAACTGTAATCAGCCTTTGCTGGACTTTATTTGCTCTCTTACCTTCTTTATAAGGTGAACACATGTTCTTACATGGATAGCACATTAATGCAATATTTATTACTTCTGCTAAATTGTGTCTGGGAGCTTGAGTGTTGTCTGTGTGAAGTTTGCATGCCCTCTCTGTGTTTATTTGGGTTTACATCTGGGTATTGTAGCTTTCCTCTCAAGCCCACAAATACATGCATGCTTAGTTACTTGGTGATCCCGGACTGGCCCTTTTGTGTGTGTAGAATTCTACTCCACCCGGGGGAGTAAATGCGAACATTAATTTTATTTTAATTCTTTTCATTTTTATTACTATTTAATTTAATATTGTTTCTTTGTATCAGTATACTGCTGCTGGATTATGTGAATTTCCCCTTGGGATTAATAAAGTATCTATCTATCTATCTATCTAAAGCCTGTGATGGACTGGCTTCATGTCTGCTGCAGTTTCCTGCTTTGTGACCAGTGCTGCCAGTGTAAAAGTGATATATCATTGTAACAGCCAATCTTAGAAAGTTATTGTCAATGGTAAATACACATATGTGCTTGCTTAATTTGAATAGAAAGTAAGTTTCACATACCACCATAGATCATGGAAGATTCTGTTCTATTCTATATAAACTAACATGCTAATGGAATATTCTTAATGTTCTGCCATAATTGTGGTGTGACAAGAGAGTGACCTCACACTCTTAGATATCTCAAATTGAATTCCAGATGTCGTAAAGCCCTACAACAGACAGTGAAGACAGCTGAGAAGATCATCGGTGTCTCTCTTCCTTCCATCATGGAAATTTACACCATTAGCTGCATCCGCAAACCCACCAGCATTGTGAATGACCCAACACACCCTTCACACTCACTGTTTACACTTCTGCCATTGGCAAAAAGGTACCGAAGCATTCAGGCCTTTACCACCAGAATGTGTAGCAGTTTTTTTTCCCCAAACAATCAGATTCCTGAACACTCATGGACCAATCTGATATCTGATATATGTGTTCTACTCTTCAAAGTAGCACATGGTTGCACATATTTGCACATTTGACTCACATGTACTTTGTTATATATTATGTGTCTTTATGTTATGTGTCATGGATTCTTCATTGCCCAGTGTTCTATGTAGCACCATGGTCCTAGAGGAACGTTGTTTTGTTTCACTGTATGCTGTACTACTGTATATGGATGAAATGACTATAAAAACTCTTGAATCTTGATTCTTAAAAATGCATCTATTTTAAGATATCTAAAAAGCATTGCATGATATCTGAAATAAGAGTTCAAGATATCTTGAAACGATATGCTGTACATTTTGAGATATCTGAAATGCATTTCGAGATATCTCAAAATAAGTTCCTGTGCATTCTGAGATATGTCAAATACATTTTTGAGATATCTTAAAATAACTTCCTGTACAAAATGTACTTGAGATATCTTGAAATGCACAGGAAGTCATTTTAAGGTATCTGAAAATGAATCTGAGATATCTTAAAATGAGTAGGAAGTTATTTTAGGATATCTCAAAATATAATTAAGACATTTTAAAAAGCATTTAAAATAACTTAAAATTTTTTTTGTTTGAGATATCTAAAATAATTTTTAGATATGTGAAATTCATTTCATGATATCTTAAAATGGGTTTCTACTTCATTTCAGATATCTTACAATATATTTTTTAGATATCTCAAGTTGTATTTCAAGATATCTAAAATACATTTTAAGATATCTTTAAAAAACCACTTAATTATTTCACAACATCTCAAAAGCATTTTCAGATATCTACAATACAATTTAAGATATCTGAAATACATTTCCAGATAGAGTGCATCCGGAAAGTATTCACAGCGCATCACTTTTTCCACATTTTATTATGTTACACCCTTATTCTAAAATGGATTAAATTCATTTTTTTGCTCAGAATTCTATTCTACACACAACACCCCAAATTGACAACATAAAAAAGTTTACTTGAGATTTTTGCAAATTTATTAAAAATATAAAAACTGAGAAATCACATGTACATAAGTATTCACAGCCTTTGCCATGAAGCTCATAATTGAGCTCTGGTGCATCCTGTTTCCCCTGATCACCCTTGAGATGTTTCTGCAGCTTAATTGAAGTCCACCTGTGGTAAATTCAATTGATTGGACATGATTTGGAAACTCGCACACCTGTCTATATAAGGTCCCACAGTTGACAGTTCAAGGAATTGTCTGTAGACCTTCAAGACAGGATTGTCTCGAGGCACAAATCTGGGGAAGGTTACAGAAAAATTTCTGCTGCTTTGAAGGTCCCAATGAGCACAGTGGCCTCCATCATCCGTAAGTGGAAGAAGTTCAAAACCATCAGGACTCTTCCTAGAGCTGGCCGGCGTGCTGCCCAGCTGACGGAGGTGACCAAGAACCCAATGGTCACTCTGTCAGAGGTCCTCTGTGGAGAGAGGAGAACCTTCCAGAAGGACAACCATCTCTGCAGCAATCCACCAATCAGGCCTGCATGGTAGAGTGGCTAGATGGAAGCCACTCCTTAGTAAAAGACACATGGCAGCCCGCCTGGAGTTTGCCAAAAGACACCTGAAGGACTCTCAGACCATGAGAAACAAAATTCTCTGGTTTGATGAGACAAAGATTGAACTCTTTGGTGTGAATGCCAGGTGTCACGTTTGGAGGAAACCAGGCACCGCTCATCACCAGGCCAATACCATCCCTACAGTGAAGCATGGTGGTGGCAGCATCATGTTGTGGGGATGTTTTTCAGCAGCAGGAACTGGGAGACTAGCCAGGATAAAGGGAAAGATGACTGCAGCAATGTACAGAGCCATCCTGGATGAAAACCTGCTCCAGAGTGCTCTTGACCTTAGACTGGGGCGACGGATCATCTTTCAGCAGGACAACGACCCTAAGCACACAGCCAAGATATCAAACAAATGGCTTCAGGACAACTCTGTGAATGTCCTTGAGTGGCTCAGCCAGAGCCCAGACTTGAATCCGATTGAACATCTCTGGAGAGATCTTAAAATGGCTGTGCACCAACGCTTCCCATCCAACCTGATGGAGCTTGAGAGGTGCTGCAAAGAGGAATGGGCGAAACTGGCCAAGGATAGGTGTGCCAAGCTTGTGGCATCATATTCAAAAAGACTTGAGGCTGTAATTGCTGCCAAAGGTGCATCGACAAAGTATTGAGCAAAAGCTGTGAATACTTATGTACATGTGATTTCTCAGTTTTTTTTATTTTTAATACATTTGCAAACCCTCAAGTAAACTTTTTTCACGTTGTCATTATGGGGTGTTGTGTGTAAAATTCTGAGGAAAAAAATGAATTTAATCGATTTTGGAATAAGGCTGTAATAAAAAAAAATGTGGAAAAAGTGTGAATAATTTCCAGATGCACTGTATCTGAGAACAGCTTCCTGTTCATTTTCAGATATCCAAATTACATTTTCAGACATCTCAAAATCATTTCCTGCTCATTTAAAGATATCTCGAATACATTTTACAAGATATCTCATAATAAACAGGAAGTCCCATTGCATGAATAGGCATTTTTACAGGAAATGATTTTGAAATATCTTGAAATGCTTTTGAGATACCTTAAAATGCATGATAGGTCAATTTAAGATATCTGAAAATTCATTTGAAGATATCTTGAAGTGTAGGCACGGTTATTTTGAGATATTTGAAAATGTATGTGAGATGTCTTGAAATCCATATCAGATATCTCAAAATTTATTATAGATATCTTAAAATGTAAAGGAAATTACTTTAAGATATCTCAAAGTGTGTTTCAGATATCTTAAAAAGTAAATTACATTTTAATATATCTCTGAATCTTAATAGATAGATAGATAGATAGATAGATACTTTATTAATCCCAAGGGGAAATTCACATAATCCAGCAGCAGCATACTGATACAAAAAACATTATTAAATTAAAGAGTAATAAAAATGCAGGTAAAAACAGACAATAACTTTGTATAATGTTAACGTTTACTACCCGGGTGGAAGTGAAGAGTCGCATATTGTGGGGGAGGAATGATCTCCTCAGTCTGTCAGCTTGCCATAAAATAGACAGATAGAAACATAAAGTGTTACATATATTAGATTATTTTCCTGCACTTGGAGAGGTCTAGAGGTGTATGGTTTTCTGACCATATCTCATAGTATATGTAACAGAAACTTAAAGAAATGTAAGTAAGATACATACAGTAAGCCTTCAGCAGAAAGATTACAGACAGGAAGTTTATCATATTTGTGTATTTCACCAGTTTGGCTCTTTGTTGTGCTGTGGTAAATTGATTTTTCCAGGCACATTCTAGGTGTGAACTGTTCAACAACTGATGCCATTTGTACTGAATTATCCATTCATATTTCTTTACATGGTCTCTGCAATAGTAAGAGATACTTGATTTAAGTACACGTTCAGTGCACAATCAGGAAAAATTGCCTAAAATTGCAGTTAAAGAGTAAGGTCTCTGCTGTTTGGCTGACCCACTACTGATGAGCTCATGGATGAAACTTATTTCTGTAATCTGAGGTTACTGCACCTGTAAAGCTTTAAAAATGCTGGGAGGTGATCACATGTGCCTTGAAAACTGGAAGATCCAATGGCCCTTTGAAAGGCCAGCTTTTGTAGGGAAGCACCAAACTTTAAAGGTAAAAGTCAGCATATTTCTACATTAGTCAGTAAAATGACACTTTGAAGAATATAGCTGATGTCAAGCTATGTTCTATGCCTATGCTCTATATTAATTTTACTCAGGGAAGTGATGCCTTTTGACTTGATCTTACAGACAGGTTTAAGGGACCACAATATTTTGCCAGATTCTTACATATGTCTAGAAAGAGTTTCTGCAAATGTATTTGCATGGTTTACATTTTTATATCCAATCGTGATTCTGTCAAGAAAAAAGAAAAGAAAAAATACTATGTGAATCATCTCCTCTATGATGCAATACAGTATACTCTTACAGTATTGGATATTGATCTACCCATCGCCCTGTCTCTAAACTGCAGCTTGGTGATAACTCTTCCTATTTAGTTATGCTGTTTAGAAAAGTCTGGCATATAGCAGTCATATGAGAGAAGAAGTTGGGTAATAAAAGGAGAGCTCCACCCAAGTACTTTGACGGTATGCATCGCAGGTCTTCGGAAATGTCTTTGTTTTGGCATTTTAGGTAATTTTTGATTTTATGATTGTTGTCTGTATATTACATTTTACTCTTATGTACCGTTCTTTTGAATTTTTCCATCCAATTATGTGTATTTGTCTAACCTACTTAATCCAGAGGTAATTCTGGCAGGAATCCTAGAGAGAGCACCATTTTTTTTTCTGACTTTGGCAAGAAATTCAAGTATGATTCTGTCCACCCTACTGACATCTCTTCTTCTCATTTTCTATTATGTTCATAACACCTTTGCTGTTTGCATAGTTTGTGCATTTACGGAGTGTGCTTTTTGAATATAAATCTGGTATTCCAGGTCATTTTTAAATTACTGAATTTATTTTGTGATTTCCTATTATTTTTCATCAGAATGTATTTCTGGAACAAATAGTGTCATTATTATAATTTTTACCTTGCTAGAAATGTATTTTTTGGGCTCATGCATATTTTAGTTAAGGACTGAATTGTTATTAGTAATTTTATTATAATTTGGTTGAGTGTTTATGCCGCCGTGCCATTTCATCTAGTGGTCACAAGCATGTTGCTCATTGTAAAGACTAGGAAGCGATACTTGACATCATAATTCTGCACCTATGTAAGATGAGAGCACACAGTATATTTAGTTCAAGTTTTTGGATAAACTGTACCAAAGAACATGCTATGGGAAGATCTGGGTTAGGGATTCTCTGCTTAGTTTTAAGTACTTACCAGATGCTTTTGTTTTTGGGACTATGACTTTGTTTTTGCATTTTGTAAGGACTTTAGAGTGGTTCCTGATGTTTCTTTTGGATTTATTTTTTCTTTCCATCACCCTTGTTTTCTTTCAATGGAGCTGTAACATAAGTCTCATAGTATGCTTCAAACAAGCTCTCCAGGGAATTTTGAAAAATAACCTTTGTACATAAAAAGAATACTGAGGCTATCCATCCAAGTTTGGACCATTTAGCCTGTTACATGAATGCTGGAGAGAAATCCTAGAGAGAGCACATGCCCATTCATCCACATGTATTCACACTGAATCTGTTAGTCTACAATGAACCTAGCCTGAGAACCGTTTCCTGAGAAAATGTATGCAGACACCGGGAGGTTTTGACTGCTTGACAACAAAACATCACTTATAGACAATTATTATATTTACTGTATTTTTAATATTATTCTGGCTTCCTATCCTTACTTCTTTTATGGCCCCCTTAATATGTTTTTAGCATGTAATTGACTTTTCTCCAGGTATGTTATCGTTGTTTTGCTGATGTCACAGTCTCTCTTTTACGGTGATGTCATTTCTTCTCATGATTGCTGCCATTTTGTGTTTGTTTGCATGACTCTGGTCATATTAAAATTAGTGATGATGACCATGTGGAAACCAGCAGTGTGACATGGGCTTTCATTGTGCCTCCGGTATTTAAGATGAAAGCGTGATGTAGCTAGCACCCAAGATTCTTAACATTTAAAAGAAGCATTCTGTTTGTTAATGTAATGATAGTAAAAAAATCAGTTATTTAAACTTATGGTGTGTGTTTTCTGACTTGATTTTTGTATAACATTCTGGATTTGGCAATCATCCCCTGACTTTTTTTTTTTATCTTATTTACTCTTTCATTTCCTGGTTTTATGAAAACCTGCCTTTGGGTTGCCTACTTCTAACTTAGGCATAATAAAAACCTGGGCTCATATAAATAAGTGGTCCCAAGATGAAAAGAGTATGCTCAGAAATCAAAGATCCAAAAACATCAGAGAGCTTTTCAAGGACAACAGAATGGACTAACCCCTACATTTCAACAGTGGTAAGACTCTTTAACCAATGCTGTACCAAATGCAAGTGGTTAATGTTGGATACCACATCTATGCAAGTGTTCAGAGGACCAAGCAAAATGTAGAGGATTTTAAACTGAATCTATCAAATAATGCTGTTTCATTAGCAATCTCAGACCTGTCCTCTTTATGATTTACAGTATGGAGGTCTTCTGAAAAGAATTTGAACAATGTTTCTGTCAAACCAATGGATGTGGTGTTGCCATAAATAGATTAGAATAAAGAGATTAATTAGCCAATTGTGATGTGGAGGAATTATTATATGAAGTGATTAGTGACATGAAAAATACTTGTTTAAGTGAGAGAAAGTTACAAAAGAGCTACACAATCCATAATGTTCAGACAATAAATTAAAAGATACATTAGTTCCTGTGGAATTAGGCAATACTACAATAAGTATGAGGGAGGGAAAAGAATATATTGTAGAAAAGTGGTGCTTCTAGTATTTAGTATTCTAACCCTATCTACAGGACACCTAACAATATTGTGTTATACCCTTGGAAGGTGCCCTGAGAAAGGCAACAAAACCCACCACCAACAGAGCTCAATCAGACTTGCACTCCTCTTCAGTCTCTTTCTATCTTACAATCTAATTCTTGTACTGCTACTCTACCAGCTACCATGTTAACTTCTTTTTGGTGATTTTACCCACAAGTCTCCACTTCCCACTGGGCGCCTTTTCTTTGGTCTACGTGACATGCACTGTACCTATTTCAGTTTCTTGATTACCGGGTGCTGAACTGCACCAACCTGGAAAGAAGGTCTGCATTCCAAGACTAACATTCAAACCCATCATTGCTGGATTTAAGCTTCAAAGGCACAAATTTTAGCCAATGGTCCATAGTAAAGTCTTGAAGATGGCGACATGTCATACATCAGAAGCTGTGTGCATTGGTGTACACATACAATTGAGGAATTGCTGTTGCCAAGGCTTGGCACTTTAGGTGGATGTCAAAGTGGATTTAAAAAAGAGGCCAATGAAGTGAAGAAATTAGGATTAGATGGGAGAGATTGTGAGTTTGAAAAACACATTGAAAGAGAGAAAGAAAGACAGTAATCACTACAACCATACAAGATTGGAAGAAGAAGCAGTAGTATTAAAGTAAAAGATGTTTTCAGTCAGACAGAGTGCCCCTTGCTTGGTCTCTTATAGCCATTTCATGTGGTCTTATCAGCAAGAAACATCTTCTAAAGCCAGGAGCACCTTACATGACTTCTAGAAGAAGATGTCAAACTTAACAATTATTTCTTGAGTTCTCTAGGAACTACAGCGTATGGCAAATAATTGCTACTTCATGAAAATTTTTCGGCACAGTTTCACATTTCCAAAGTATTACAAGCTTGTTGATCCATGTATGAAGGCTTTAAAGGTATGGTGAGTTAAACTGCAGTCTCTGTCCTTTTATTTTTGTTTTGCAATTCCGTCATGGATTGTCAAACACAAAGCATCAAACAGGTAAGTTTCTTTTCTGTTTGCACGACCCAGAATGCTCAAATTCCTTCTTTCATTGGGACAGCATTCTATGGATTGTACTTCATATCTATCTATCTATCTATCTATCAGAGTAAACACTCATTAGTTGTCATCTCTCACATACTGTACACACAAGCCCATCCCTGCAACTTAAGACAGAATCCAGCCTGCAATTACAAAGTCAAATCAAACAAAGCAATCTTGTGTATCTCTAATGTCAAAGGCAGATTCAGAAATATGATTAGGAAAGTAAGATGATTGGCTAATGTGGCCAGATGGGACCGAACTGGTGCCTAGAGAATAATAAATAAAAACTAACTACATTATTCATGAGTTTCATCAGAAATCATGCATTAGTTTACTGTCTAGAATGAGCTGAGCTAAACCCCTAATTATTCTTTATGCCTGCCTCCTCACCTCTGCTGTCGGTATTTGTTCAAACATTGTATCATTTTGCATTTGTTTTTATTTTGGTTAAGTTTTGATTACTGTCAGTAAAGAATCTGTGATGTCACAAGTGCTGTCATTTTATGAAACAGTTGCTATGATTATACATGCTACTTTGGCATGTGTGCCACATGTGCTGCAGAATGTGATATCATGGTGGCCATTTTAGTTAAGTAGTGTGTTGGGAAATGTCTGAGCTTTGTTACAAATAAAGGAAATATGTACCAAATGTAATCCAGCATCTTGAACTTAATCTTAAAAGAATATATTCAGGTTTTGACCCACTGATAGTTTAGAGTGTTTGAGATTTTGAGTTGAATTGGTTTTCCAGATTTCAGCCTTTCTAATTTCCTAATCAGTCACTTTGGTTTGCCTTTAATCCTCCTCTGCTTTAATCTGTTCTCTTCATCTATCGATTTATGGGTAGATCTGTTGTGTCGTCTTAAGGTGGCAGCTAAATGAAATATTTGTGACCAGAAGATAGACGTAGACAAAAGCCAGGCAAGGCTCTTAAAAATCAGCCCTATTTTACATCATAACACAAAGTGCTTCTTACACAAAAAAATTAAAGCAGAAGGGTAGAAACCAGAGTATTCAATTAGTAAAGCATGTAGTAACAGAATGTATTTGGTTATTTTATCTATGAACTGGACTGGACCTATAAAATCAGGACTGCAATAACTACAGGGGAATACAATTGATGAGTCACAGCATGAAGTCATGGGAAAGAGTAATGGAAGCTAGGTTAAGAAGGGAGATGATAATTAGTGAGCAGAATTATGGTTTCATGGAAAGAAAGAGCACCAAAGATGCAATGTTTGCTCTGAGGGTGTTGATGGAGAAGTACAGAGAAGGCCAGAAGGAGTTGCATTGTGTCTTTGTGGACCTAGAGAAATCATATGACAGGGTGCCTCGAGAGGAGTTGTGGTATTGTATGAGGAAGTTGGGAGTAGCAGAGAAGTACATAAGAGTGGTACAGGATATGAACAAGGGAAGTGTAACAGTGGTGAGGTCTGCGGTAGGAGTGATGGATGCATTCAAGGTGGAGATGGGATTACATCAGGGATCTACTCTGAGCCCTTTCTTATTTGCAATGGTGAATGACAGGTTGACAGACGAGATTAGACAGGAGTCCCTGTGGTCTACGATGTTTGCTGATTACATTGTGATCTTAAGTGAGAGTAGGGAGCAGGTTGAGGAGACCCTGGAGAGGTGGAGATATGGTCTGGAGAGGAGAGGAATTAAGGCCAGTAGGAACAAGACAGAATACCTGTGTGTGAATGAGAGGGGGGTCAGTGGAATGGTGAGGATGCAGGGAGTAGAGCTGGCGAAGGTGAATGAGTTTAAATACTTGGGATCAACAGTACAGAGTAATGGGGATTGTGGAAGAGAGGTGAAAACCCTGCAGGCAGGGTGGAATGGGTGGAGAAGAGTGTCAGGAGAGATTTGTGACAGACGGGTATCAGCAAGAGTGAAAGGGAAGGTGTACAGGACAGTAGTAAGACCAGCTATGTTAAATGGGTTGAAGACGGTGGCACTGACCAGAAAGCAGGAGACAGAGCTGAAGATGGCAGAGTTAAAGATGCTAAGATTTGCACTGGGTGTGACGAGGATGGACAGGATTAGAAATGAGTACATTAGAGGGTCAGCTCAGGTTGGACGGTTAGGAGACAAAGTCAGAGAGGCGAGATTGCGTTGGTTTGGACATGTGCAGAGGAGAAATGCTGAATATATTGGGAAAAGAATATTAAGGATAGAGCTGCCAGGGAAGAGGAAAAGAGGAAGGCCTAAGAGAAGGTTAATGGATGTGATGAGAGAGGACATGCAGGTGATGGGTGTTAAAGAACAAGTAGCAGAGGACAGTAAGATATAGAAGAAGATGATCCACTGTGGCAACCCCTAACGGAAGCAGCCGAAAGAAGAAGAAGATTTTATCTATAAACTCAGAGAAGCTGGAATTGCAAAGTCCTGGGGCCTCATGTATAAATGGTGCATACGCACAGAAATGTTGTGTACGAACATTTCCAGATTCAAATCGCGATGTATAAAACCTAAACTTGGTGTAAAGCCATGCACATTTCCATGGTAGCTCATACCCGGTCGTACGCAAGTTCTCTGCTCGGTTTTGCAGACTGGCGACACCCAACATCAAAGCAATGCTACTGTTCCTGTGTGGTTTATCTTTCTTTTTCAGATCCACATCCCTTTATAAATACACTGAAATTAACCTCATATTGTTTATTACTTTAATGCATCTGATTGTAATTAACCTGTAACAATATAATGGTCCACAGAATGGTCAAACTATTCTAAATACCATAGCTGCTTTAGTTGTTACTCTCTCTGCACCTTCTTCTTCTTCTTTCAGCTGCTTCCTTTAGAGGTTGCCATAGCAGATCATCTTTTTCCATATTAGTCTCACTGGACCACTTAGAGCAGCTAATCGGAAAGAGAATTATCAGTATACAGCATCAAGCACATGCTGCCTCAGCCATGCTTCCTATTTGAACTGCTCTCACACGGCAAATGCTTCAAAACCTTTCCTGTACGGACCTCGCGGTTCAAAAGCAGTTTCATCCAAAAAGCTCTAAACACACTCTATCAGTCCATCAACTGTTCCTTGTAGAACAGTTTGTACTTTTAAGTACAATAACCTCACTGTAAACGTGCAATACAGTTATAATATTGCACAACCTGAGCCACTTTATAAAGCATGTTGTGAGATATGGCCGGTCATTCATCCCAGCCAATACCCCCAGGCCGCTAGATGGCGCCCTCCTTGCAGCATAGAGGTGCCCCGAATGCCAGCAGGGAATTATGAACAACGAAGTTTTAATGCACTGCCCTGCTGGCTACCAAGGGGACCGCCAGGATGTCGCTGCAGGGAGGTACAAGGACATCTATTTTCCCTACACCCCGGAAGTACGTCCCAGTCACATGGACAGAAGGAATGACGTGCTTCCGGGATGAAAAAGAAGAGTTTTTGATCTGACCCGGATGTGCTAAGAAGTCACATGTACTGAGGGTTCAGAAGCACTTCCGGGTCACGGACTATAAAGGACTCCCAGACAAACGAGCCGAGCTGGGTGAAAGGGTGGTAACGCGTCTGAGAGTGTGGAGGATTGTTTATAAATTAAGAATTGTATTGTTTATGAGCATTGTGGAGAGGAGGGTTCTTTGTGCACTTTATTATTATAATAAATTCATAATTTGGACTTTTATCTGGTGTCTGACGTATAGTCTGAGGGTTCAAGGGAACGACAAAGCCCTAAACTGTCACAGCGTATTTACATATGATGACAATATAATTTTTAAGATGAAATGCAGCAAAATATATTTATTATATTATACAGATAAAACTTTAACTTCTTTTAAATAATCTATATTGTTGATAATTAAAGGACACGGTGTCGCTACGCTAGCAAGGATCTGACGCTCCGTTCACGAATTGTTCCTGCCTCGCACTGTATGCTTCACTGGGACTGGCATGAAGTACAGAATAATAATTAAACATGTACTACGAAAATATTTCAATGTTCCTCAAAAGTTTTGAAGAATTGGTGTTATAAGCCTACAGTTGGCTTAACGTCTATTACAGAGCTGATTGTGTGGCGATTGGGTATTTGGAGAAAGAAAAGGAAGGACAGGAATTGGAGGTTAGTACGTTTGAAAGTGACAGTACTGCTGCAATAAATTATTTTATTGAAGGCCGCGCACAATCACTGCGTCACCATGTTCCTATGTTTAATAACATGCTTTAACTCCTATCATCATGAAAATGATATCACGTATACATCTCAGTATTTTAGTTATTCAGAGAGCTGTAATATCACAAATGTAATGGATTCTGTGTCCTGCCAGATGAAGACAAAGCCCAGAAGCACGTAGTGATTCACACACATAGAGCACAAAGAAGATCAAATACAAAACAAAGCATTTAACGTACTACTTTAGTTACGATGGGATTTCAGAAACTAGTAAATTAAACTATTTTAAGTTGAAGTTTATAATGTTCTACTTTAATGACAAAATAAACAACGTGATTAAAGTGAAAATTTCAAGATTAAATTTGACATTTCATTCTTTTTCCAACTGTGTGCCTTTTTTTCTTCTCTGTACCCTAATAAGCTTTCATATGACACTCAGACAGTGGGCTACGACTCGCCTTTTCACGGCAACTTTAATATATGACTTCTTTTTTATTTCGGGCACTGTGCGACTTTGTGAAATTGAGCTTTCGAGTTTCTCCGACACGCTATGTCACTCAATCCGCTTCCTTTTCTTGTTTATACCATTGTTTAAACCAACAAGTAGTACGTTTTTCCTTGCCTCCACTTGGTATTCGCTGAAATTGTTCTATTTTTCCTCATGGTTTTGACATTGTCTTTTCACAGAACGCTAAGCTTAAGGGCTATTTATATTAATTTACATATTCAAAGAGGCGTAATTCTGGGAGGAGTTGAGGCGGGATAGCAGGTGCGTGCACGTGCGTTACTTTTCATGCTGACCTGGATTTATGTAGCGGAAGAACGTGGACATTTGCGTACGCACAGATTCCTGCATCTGGATTTTTCTGTGCGTACGCACATTCCCGCTTTTGTGCTTACGCCATGTTATAGTGTGAGTTCTACGCACGCCATTATGCATGAGGCCCCTGAACTTTTAAAACGTCACAGAGGTGATGGCACACACCGCCTACTCTTGATCATCACTGGATAGCAAAACCATAGCAACTGTAAGCAAAAATGGCATTGCCGTAATAAATAATAGCTTTTTAATAAGACATTTTTAACATTCTTAAATATAGTTCTGGTAATTTCTAAATTAAAAAAATGAATTCCTCACTTTGCACATTCTTAACAGAAAGGCATAGAAGATGTATGAAAAGAAAAAATAAATAAATAAAAAATCATGAGATACGGTATTTGTCTGTTGTGGCAGTCACATAATGAAGGGCAGGGGAATCAAAATGGGAGCTTCAGATGATTTCAATGCTCAGACTTTTGTATTTTAGCCTACTTTTGCCAGCCAACTTCTGAGCATCCCTTCAATTCTAGCTTTTTCTGATATTCTTGTACATTTTTTGACCTTACCTTATTTTTTAGATTGAAAGTTTCTTTATGAATGACTAAATTCAAATCTTTTTCTCAGTTTTTCAAATCTGATTACTTCTCGCTTTTTGAACTTTGCCACTTTGCTGATTATCTCTTCACTTCTTGTCTCCTTATGTTTTGTGGATTTGTCTATGGATTATAGATTTATTTAAATAATCATTCTTCTTTTTATCAGGATGTCTACTTCTTTAATGGCTCGTGCTGCACATCATTCCACCAGTTTGAAAATTAATGAATTCATTTTTGTTTTTAGTGCTCACAATTACTCCTTTTGTGTACTTGTTTAGTCAGTCAGTCAGTCAGTCATCTTCCAACCCGCTATATCCTAATACAGGGTCATGGGGGTCTGCTGGAGCCAATCCCATCCAGCACAGGACGCAAGGCAGGAACAAATCCCCGGGCAGGGCGCCAGCCCACCACAGGGCAGTACTTGTTTATTTTACACTTTAAAAAATATCTGTTGCATTGTTTTGTTCATTTCTGTTAAAATACAAGTAATTTTTTGTCTTTTTTCAGGTTTGGGAGAACATTTAAAAAGAAACTTTTGGGGACAATTAAATATAAAGTTTTGAATTTCAAAATAGGCTAAAGCTGCAGTTTGAAATTAATTTGCCTTGAACGCTTTTGTAAGTGATAAAGCATTAAAGTATGATTAGGAGATTTCATATGGGGAATAAGGAAATACTAGCATATACGTGCAAACTTGACAATGTTCCCTGATATGCTAGAATGATTCTAAAGTCTCAGATAGCACACATCACTATGAAAAGGTTTATTCTAGGAGGAAAGCTAATGGAGTAGAAAAGAAATGAAATGAAATGGGTAAATAATTAAAAGCATTTCAGTTACATTATTCTGAGAACCACAAGTCAAAAGGCTTTTGACAGGGCTCCTTAGAACAGGAAGCTGATTATAGTTGAATTTTAAAAGAGGTATATTAAGGAAAGACAGGTTTTACATTTAAAGCTACAGTGTGGTACATGCAAACTGTGGTTTATTTTTCAGCAGTGGCCAGTGACAATCATATACATCTAGTGCTATTGTCTCAAATAACAGGCTTTATCTAATATTACATGTGATCGATTGCTCATATATCTTTGATTCCTCCCATTATATGTCAGTGTCATCAATTACTTTTTTAAATAGTGCCTTTCGCATAAAGTCCAACCTAAAGCACCTTCTGAAATGGTAGGAAACAACCATCATAGGCTCAGCTGTTTGAATGAAGAGGTTTCTGGGAAGTGTGCAGTTCGATAAGTGAGTAGCACTCACTGAGTTTTAGGCTTTCTGGTGGATACTTCAGCAGCACTTGTGCTATTTTTGTGATCTGGTCAATTCCCTTTCTGGCAAGTAATTGCTTGTCTTAATTAAATTTTGAGTAGTTTTTTTTAGTTTCTTCTCTAATAATAAACATTAGTTTTTATTTACTAAAAGTTAACGTAAATTACATGATTTTTACTAGCTCTTTCAGAAAGGGTCTTGGTTTTTGTCATATTGAAGTAATAGACCCCAATATTTTTGAAAGATACAGAGTCTATATCTTTAGATCACAATTCTGGCACTTTTGCACAGATGATATAGGAAATTATTTAATAATTTAAGGACCTACTTGAGTTCACAAATTAAGTGACTCTTTAATTTCTTGGGTCAACAGTATTAATAAATGACAATCCCATACTGAAGGTGCGAAAGGTGTTGAGATCATGGATGATGTGTAAAAAGATCACAGAGTTGTTACTTACTTCTTATTTTAATGTTATTCTCAATAATTACACTAAACACATTTTAAAAGCTACATTTGCTTGTGAAATACCAGAGGTAGTAGGAGACTTACTCTTTCTATATACCATTCTCTAGGCATATTATGATTGTTATGAGTGACATAATGCTGCTGTAATTTTTTGGATGATTGGCACTGTAATTGAGTGGCTTTTTTCACATTTAACCTGGCATTCATACTATGCCTTAACCCAAGGGTTTCTCAGGAAAAAAATCCCACAGTTATTGACTCCAGGTTTTGCTACTGTACCTTATGACCTCAATATATTAATTTAGTGGTAAATTATTAAAATAGCTAGCAAATGAAAACTGGACATTGGAATTATACAGTGCTAAATCACATATAGTCATAGTGATTTAATGACAGATGTGCACTGTGGCACATGGCCGGCCATTCATCCCTGCCAATACCCCCAGGCCGCCAGATGGAGCCCTCCTTGCAGCATGGAGATGCCCCGAATGCCAGCAGGGAATTTTGGACAGTGAACTTTTAATGCACAGCCCTGCTGGATACCATGGGGGCCGCCAGGAGTTGCTGCAGGGAGGCCCAGGGACTATTTTCCCTACACCCCGGAAGTACGTCCCAGTCACATGGACAGAAGAAATGACGTGCTTCCGGGATGAAGAAAAGGAGTTTTTACCTGACCCGGAAGTGACAGAAAGTCACATGGACTGAGGGACAAACACTTCCAGGTCAAGGACTATAAAGGACTCTGGGAAACCCCAGACGGACGAGCTGAGTTGGGAGGCAGGGTGGCTAAGCGTCTGGGAGTGGAGGATTGTGATTTGGATTGGTTTATTGAAAATTGTGGAGAAGAGCGTGCTTTGTGCACTTTATTATTATAATAAATAATAATTATTGGACTTTTACCTGGTGTCTGACGAGTTGTCTGAGGGTACAAGGGAGCGAGAGAGCCCTAAACTGTCCCAGCACTCAAATCATATCACAATTTTTTTTCCAAAACAGCATTTCATATACAGTATAGTCAAGTTCTACACTGTATTGGGGCTTTCGGTTAAAGCCTTGGTGCAATCTCAGATATGTGTAATAATCAAGTGAAGGAACTCACTATTTATTGTTGCATTTTCATACATTGTTTTGTTTACTTTTAGCATTGTACTCTTCCTCGTGGCTTGCCTTTTCCATTCTGTGCTGGCTTTTCATTTCTCCAAATGGAAACTGGTACTTGCTGTGCACTAATTACTCCAAGCATTGTAATGCCACTCCTAGTGATTTCATATATACTTTTTTCTAACTAAAACCCTGAACCCATGTGACAGGGACTCCATTTTGCCTATTAGATTCTGTGTTGTTCTATTTTACATAGCCAAAAGTGGTTGAATGGTGCATGTTGGCACCAACTAATCAGAACTGAACTGAATGCACTACATTTCAGTTTTGATCAAAGCCCTACATTTTTAAAAGAGTCAAGGCTGTGTACGTTTTGACGTTAAGTTCACAGTGCATATCAACACTCAGCATTATACACTTTCCGTGGTGCGTTGTGCATACACACAGTAAAACAAAACTGAGGAAATGAAAAAGGCAGATTATGGGATATACAGTACCATGGCACAACAGACATGCTTTCTGAGAATGTGATGATAAAAAGAACAACTGAGGAAAACATTTTTAAATAAGTATAAGTAAGTTTCACTGTTTCTTTTTGGTACATTTTCTCATGTCCGTAATATGATGAGGTAATTCTGAAGAGTGATTTTTAGCAATTTTAAATCAGCTTTGAATTTTTCAGTGTCTAGTTGTTTAAAGAGCAGAGACAGAAATCCGCATTTGGAAATCAACATTTAATAAAGTCAGTTATAACAGAGGCAAGAATGGAGGTAGGAGACTAAAATAGCCATTTTTCTTTTAAAATGGATGAATCTTACCAAAATGTTTTGCTTTATTTTCCTTCCCAAAATAACACGGATTTGCTGTTGTACAATGAGTGAGCAATATCAAGAAGCAGATCAATACTCCATAATGCTCTGTATGAAAAATTGACATATTTCATAAGTTTTAAAGTTTTAGTTTTCACATTTTTACTCCTTCATCTACATTTTGAATCACAAGAAGAGGCTAAGTATTTTTAAAAATGTATGTAAAAAGCCAGAGAGACAAGATGTTCCAAGTGCCTACACGGATGAGCCACCTCAAACTGGTACCAAGTGCTGCTGTGCAGCGGGTCGACACCTCAGCACCACACCAGTTCTGATCCCTGACAGACCTGACCCCATTGGCTCTCCGACGGTTATGACTCTTCAGGGGATGGGGCTCCATCCTCTTCATAATGCGAGCAGCCTTCCTATGGATGGCTGCAGGAGAGCAATTCCTGTGGAGAGCAGAAAGGACTCCTTTCTGTCATCTCTGAGCTGTGTGACATTTTTATTATGGTGGCTGGAGTATCAATCCTGCCACCAACCCCCATAATTTCCCTGCAAGTTGGAAAACCACTTGCAGGGCTGGATGCAGTTTAATGTCATACCCAGGGGCATCTGTTGGTGAAGAAAGATTCACTGATGTTGACTTTGCTGATGATGCTGCAATCTTCGCTGAGTCAATGGAGGCTTTGATCGGGGCTCTCAAGAGACTTAGCGAGGAGTGTGAGTGTCTGGGTTTGTGATTGTCCAGGGTAAAAACCAAGATCCAGGTCTTCAATGACCTCTTAGGCACAGCCATCAGCAGAGTGTCTGTGTGCGGAGAGAGTGTTGACCTTGTTGAGAGGTTTACTTTCCTCGAAAGCAACATTCATGTCTCTGGTGACTCTTCCTATGAAGTCAGTAGATGGACTGCGAGAGCATGGGGGTTCATGAGGTCACATGCAACAGATATGTGGCATACAGGATTCTATGCAAAAGGACGAAGGTCCAAGTCTTTAGATTCCTGGTACTTCGAGCCTTGCTATATGGTTGCGAGACATGGACGCTATCCAGCAACCGGAGATGAAGACATGACTCATTTGGTACTGTGTCTCTTTGGAGAATGCTTGGGTACTGCTGGTTTGACTTTATGTGGAATGAACAGTTTCTAATAAAGTCATGATTGACGCACATTACCTGCATCGTGAGGGAGCATTAGTTACAGCACTATGGCCATGTGACGTGATTCCTAGAGGGTGATCTGGCTCACAGGATCCTCATTGTTGAGCATCCAAGTGGCAGGACCAGACCAAGGGGATGCCCATGTAAGACCTGGCTGCGGCAGACAGATGGTCATTTCCAGAGGGTGGGACTGGACCGCATGTCTGCCTGGGCGGGGTTGCCAACCAGGATCCCAAGCTGTTTGGTCGTGTGGTGGGTGCGGCAAGCGGCTGTACCAGTGCATGCTTCTCAATTTGACCTGACATGATGTAAATGCTTCACTTTAGAATGCAGTTTTACCTTGATTGTGAAAAAATAACTCTGAGTGCAAAAATACCAAATTTATCCTTTAAATCTATGAGTGTGTCTAACATGCAGTACTGTACAAAGCACTGATGAGATTAAGAATTAACTTGCCAGCTCTAAAAGTGGACCTAATATGAACATTAGCTACAATAAGTCTGTCATTGTACAAGACCAGAGTGGGACTATATGATGACCATGTGACAGGTACAGTATCCCCTCGTTTATCGCAGGAGATAGGTTCCAAGGCCGGACGCAATAACTGAATTTCCACAAAGTAGGGACACCATATTTATTTAATTATTTAACGTGTATTTGGACGTTTTTAAACCCTCCCTGTACTGTTTACAACCCACCCTTTACTCTATTAATAACAGGGACAACTGTTAAGCAATATGAAATTGGTAGATAAGTTTACAGTTACTGTATAGCGAAGTACACGTAGCTATATATGACGTGATGATGGTGATGAATATGATGTGCAGTAAAAATGATGACGATGAAGGTGATGATGACTTTTACTGTGCAGCCGATGACTGTATTTTACGTCTCTTCAGACGGCGGTGCCATTTTCTGGGGCACCTCTTCCACGGTTTCCAAAGGTGTATCCGTAGTAGTAGTAGGAACTGGCTCTTTTTTGCGAGGCTGCAAAAACATTGTAATCGGCAGTTGCTGCCACTGTTTCTTTTTCCGGTCGAAGAGCAGCTTGTAGGCAGTCATGACATCATCGACCTTGTTGTAAAATTGAACCGATCAAACCAAATCGTCGTCCCATTCCTGTGACCGCTCTTGCAGATCCTTAGCCAGTCTGTGGGATCTGGGCATCAGTCAAAGCACCAATCACGGGCCCGATTAGAAAGCGGGAAGCTGTGATTTGTCGTCTCCCTCCCATGTACCAATCAGAGCCCGTGTTACAACGCACTTAGTCACCAAACTTGTTTTGTTGTTCTTAGACTAGGAAATACTACTACTATATTTAAAAACCCGCAAAGTCGTGAATCCGTGAAAAGTGAACCGTGAAGTAGCGAGGGATTACTATAAACAGGAAATGTAATCCTGGTTGTTGGGGTTGCATGATCCTTTAATAGAAGTCTGTAGTGAAGGATAATAAACCATTGTCATTTTTCCTTTGCACACTCGCACTGACGCGGCCCTTAATCAATACTATAATAAAGAGTATTTGCAGGGTGAGAAGTGTGATGTATTTTTGCCTTTAAGTCAATCACTTCAGAGTGAATAGAGCTCTTTCATCATGTTTGTAATCTTATTGGGCAAAATATGAAACTGCAGTGTTAAGCTTTGAGGTTATTGTTCCCAGGCAGCTGAGGATTGATGATGTTGTCCACCTGACAGTGATATCTAGCATTTACAAGAGTGAGAATCAACACCTCCAAACACACTTTCATGTTTTATTTTTTTTCCACTGAAAAGAGTAACTTGCTTTCTGAAAATGAGAGAAGCAATCAGAGTTGGAGGAGTTTTGTCAGTAAACCTCAGTTTTGAACCATTGTCTGTTGGATGAGATGTTGGTAGTGAAGTACAAGCTATGTTTTAATGTGATGGAGTATTATTTCCACTACAACCTGAGAAAGAGGTCTTCATAATAAAGAATCATGAAACAAGTACAAGTTTTATATAAAATAAATGTAATAGGAGACAGCTCATCAGGCATATATTTTATTTTTTTACTTGCCTCATATGATTTGCTTTGATATCCAAGAACATTTTTTAACTTCATGCTTCCATGTAGAATGGAGAGAAAAAAGTCTATGGTAGAACAAGACTCAATAGTGAGAAAAAAAGTGAAAAACGTCCATGACAAAAGTAAAAATGAAATCTCACGTTACTCATGTCACATAATCCACATATCAGTTATGCTCAAAATGTATAAAGTGCATAAATGTTGTTAAAATATTATTAAATAGTTACTTCTGGTATAATCAGTGCATCTACTGAAAACTAAAGTGTCATGAGACTGGCTTTTTGAATTAAAAAGGAAAAGGCAAACCAAAGCAAACAAGTCCAATCCGAAATCTGGAGTGTCATGATTGGAGTGCACTTGAATTAGCAAAGAGGTGTGAGGCCTCTAAAAGACCCTTAAACCAGGCAAGGGTCTTCCTTAGCAAGCCAAGAATAAACCTCATCCCAGGCAACCTAACCCCAAACTCCAAAGGCAGAATTTGGCCTGCACAGGCCCAAAAACAGAATTTGGCTTCAAACTTTCAAAGTATTTCTTTAAATGTACCAAAAATACAAATAAAAAAAAAATTCCCACAAGGGTGAAGAACCATAGAACACTCATGCTTGAAAGACAAGTCCAAATTAGAATCTTTGCAAATTTTAAAATTTATTTGAAATAAACAAAAAGATTTAAAAAAAATGTAGTTTCCTAGTATATTATTGGCCTAACCATTATACAGAGACTAAATCCAAATACAGAAGGAAGAAAATTACAAAAAACGGAATCTTCACAGCAGTACTTTCAATAATTATCATTTCTCCACCACCCTCTTAGAACCTCTGAGGAACTACTACCCAGCCAGGAATAAAAAGGCTTAGGTCCCTAAGCAGTAGCATAATGGTGGCCTCACCACTTGGGCTTTTACACACAGAAAACAAGGAATACTATCAAAGAGCATATATAGTATACACAATACAAAAATACTCAGCCTTAAGTAAACATTATAATATTAACAAAAATCACACAATAATAAAAACTACATGACAAATAATTCAAAAACAACAAAAACAAGGAAAATGAACCTAAACCAGGAAGTAAACATTTGTTGAAAGGTAACATCGTGTAGCTTTTGAAGAGCCAGATCTTTCAATCTGCCTATCTTAATGGACAACACATTTCCACTTGTTATATTCAGGAATCATGTGTTGCCATCTAATCGGTTAGTACCAAAAGTACTAGACATCTGTAGTATTTGGCACTTTCATGTGCATGTTCTTGTCTATTTTGGAGTTTGTATACCCAAGGAATCAATTTGTGAAGTTAGTTTTATGTTTTGCTTTGTATTTGCAAAGTTGCTTTCTGTTAGCATTTTATGTTCAAGGTGTGACAATATAAATATAGCAACAATCATGCACTGTCTTATTTTTTGATGGAAAATATCTTTCAATTCAATTCAATTGATTTAGCAGTGGATAGTTAGTTTCCCTAGTAGGCCATAGTGTTAGTATTATTTCTTTTGGTTTTGAATTTATTTCTGGCTTCAACCTTTCTGGTTCTGGTTCTTTGATTCTGTCTGCTCTCCCGGCATTAAGACTTCTTTTTCTGTTATCACATCCTGGTCTCCTTTTACCTTGCAATAATCCTCATATACATTGTTATCATGTTCTTAATACCATCTTTCCTAATCATATCCTTAAATGAGCATCATGGTCTTGAACATTTGTTGCCCTCAAAGGAATGGAGGATGTTATTCTAAGATACAGTTTTTCCTTGATGCCTTCAGCAGAATTACTTCCAGGGTGGCCAGTACACTTTCTTGGCTTGATTTCTCACACTGACCTATAGAACTGTGCTTTCATTTTTCATGTCTCAATTGTCGACTAATTCACATAACAGAAAGCACAGAGTGGCTGGTACTTTAGTGGTGGAAAAGTGGAAGAACCACCAACCTCTATCACATGGGTTCAAACAGCAGTAGTGATAATCCCATAGCATCAGTAGACTTTTTCTTTGCTTTGTTCTTCATTGTACTTTGTGTTCTCCCTTTGTTATATCTTAATTGTGTATTTTAACAGTATACTCAACATTTTTGCATGGTTTTGGCCTCTGGCAGTTAGAAGGTTTGATAAAGCACTCACATTTGTTACAAAGCTAACCACATTTATTTCTTTCTTTCTTTCTTTCTTTCCTGCTACAGTATCAATAAATATTTTTTAAAGTACTTTGTGACAGCAGAAAAAATAAAGAATGATACTTACTTTTTTCAATTTATTGAATACATTTTCTATACCCTGCTACCCTATTCAGGATAAAGCAGGCTTAGAAAATGGTATGGTGTGGTACATTTTGTATATTCTATCTTACTTTAAAAAGTTTATAGTCTTTTTTTTAATGTATACTTAGGCCTTTAAACTGTTAATTAGCATGACTTAATGATCTGAATTGTGAATTCCAGTAGGACTCCGATAAAGTGTGTCTAAGCTATGAAAAACAATTTTTCTATAACTTTGTGCTCTCAATGGATTTTAAGTAAGCATCCCTTTAAAAAACAACATTGTAAAATAAAGATGATATTTCAAAAATAACGTATTTACCCACCTATCTATTTTTTGTACAAATTTTTCCCATTACATGACTGCATGACTCACTCTGGGATGTGGGAACCCAGAAAAGCAAAAAATGGTATAACAAACTACTCCAACACCCAAGTTGAACTATATAAATATTTTCTTGGTATTGTAATATCACATTTAAAAATATGGAAAAGTCTTAGTGGAAAGTAATCATTGTCAGAATATCTGTAGTTATAAAATAACCAATGAGTTATGAGATTTATTCTAAAACCTTTTTTTAATCAGATGCGTCTAGTAGACACCATTTTGCCTAATACAGGTCTATGAAGGCACACAGTAGTAAGACTGTGGGAAAAAAAAACTATTAAGCTATTGAAACCACAGCATCATTTTTGGCAGTAGACTCTGTACTTTGGGGATATTTCTGTATCCTGTACATATTAGTTGTAGAACACCTACACTTTTCTCAGTTAGTGACATTTTTCCCAAAAAAAAACACATCATCTTTGCTATGACAAATAAAAAGTAGATGATTATTCACTTAATCAAGTAGACATACTCCAAAATTGATCTATTTTGTACTTTTTGAAATATGAGACAAGTTTAAATTAGAATCTGTTTTAATTTGTACTTGTTCTTTAAAATACTGGCTGTTCAGTGATAAAGACAAAAGGACTATAACAGACAAGGGCACACCATTCAGTACATCAACAGCTTGGTTAGCTAACTATAATTCACCTGAATATTTCATCCATCAGGGAGTCTCCATTTATCAACATGACTCTGCAGTATGTTTCAAATCTTTTATAACTCTTTACGTAAAAAAAAGCTTACTGATCTCCATCTTTATTAAAAATCCACTTCATTTTCACCACGTTTCACTAATCAAATAAAATTGGGTCAAATTTGAAAATTCTGAAGAACTGAATAATGTCCACACATAGACTTCTGTCATCAAGTCTGAAAAGGTTTATATAGACATAATTGGCAGGAAAAAAGCAAAACCAACCAAACAAATAAACTAGGAAGGATACTTCAGCCTCAGAGAAATTCATGGAATTAAAGAAAAATTCAAAGAAGTAGTCAGGGAGCAGGTATACAGTATGTGATAATACAGAGATTTGTAGAAACCAAAATCAAAATGTTAAATGAAATTCAAGTCATAATGAAGAACCTTCAACAAAAATTTTTCCTTAATAGTCAAAGTTTAGACCTTTCATAATGGGTATTATGATTTTTGGAAATTATGCATTTTTTGTATAGCACCTGAACTTATAGTTAATTATGTATGAAATTTGGAGCTTTGAGATGCTCAGAACGTGGACATGAATTCTGTTTTGCTGTTTTCTTACTTCTTTAAAAATGAACAATTTGTTTACATTTTATCACAATGATTTTAGGCTGCTACTATTACCAGGTCCATGGAAAACCTTCCCAGAATCCCCCAGAGTTCACTCATTTGTGCTGTCATCTTGGTGATGAGGTATGTGAGCTTGATGGATTATCCTAAAATTGTGACAGAAAAAAACTTTATCTCCTTAACTTTCTGTTTAATAAATCTTTTGCTCTTATTTTTTACCTCAAATTTTTGATTGTTACTGGCTTTGACAAAAGATCTTTTTGACTCCCATTTTTAACTTTGGCACATTCCATTGCTATGCATCTCCCTGTCATTTCTCACCTATTACTGTCTCTGGCAAGTCAGTATAATTCGCACCTCAATGTTTTACAGTGCATAACTTAAGTCATCTAATGTCATGTGAATTCTGTGACACAAGACTATTAATGGGAATTATTGCTTTAAAATATATGATAATGCTGTTTGAAAAACTAAGCACAAAATGGCAGCACCCATAAAACAAAATTTTAATCCAAAATTCACAATACTAATGATAAAAATAAAAAGAACGTAAGTAACAATAACAACACATCAAAAAATGAAACAAAATGAACATGGAAAATAATTAAAGAATTCCAGACACTTTAATTCTCCTATCCTGCCAGGTTTATTTTGAGCACAGAATTCAAAAACATGCACAAAAGACTATATAAATAGTTGTTGATTGGGAAATGAAACAACTACCAAGGGAATAGCCAAAAAAGAATAGTCAGGGACAGACTCAGAGTCAAATGCCAAAAAGAATAAACCAGAAAAATCAAAAATAAAATTATAAAGGACGGGCAAAGTTCCTAAACCATTTTAACAAAGGTTTGTCCACAAATAAATCTAAGATTGACAAAGTGTGTAGTTTATTTTTTTAACGTTTTATCTATTCTGAATTTAGAATGACAACCTTGGTGGCACAAGCCATACCTAGTGTATGTGATGTCATGATTCCTGTCCAGTGCTCTGGCAATGGCCATTTGCGGTGTCTTAAGTAACCCAAAACTATATAGATATAATATTAAAAGGTGATACCCCTCCCTTAGTGATATGCTGGTAAGAAATCATATAGAAGAAATAACTTTGCTTTCTTTAATGACGATTTACACAGCATTACAATCGAAGGAAGCCATAGCAAGACTTTTCACCGTAGTGGGAGCTCCATGTATACAGTCTGCCATTTTTGTGGCTACGCTGGAAGGATGTTCAGGATCGGACAACGTTATCTCCCATCCATCCGTCGGCTTCAAAGGTGTGCCGGGCAATGTTCCAAGGTTTTATACCCTTTCTCCATGTGGAGGCCCCCACTTAGGTAAATCATACCATTCCAAACAAGGAAAAGAAGATCCAATGTCATGCTGACTCTGTCACACAGAAATAGTACAATGCCCATTTTCGTAGTTTTCCCTTTTTTGTCCTCTAATGCTTGCCTTGCAGTTCTAAATGATGAGCCCCTGTGTGCTAAATCTGGCCTTGTGTTAGCTGTACATGTGAGAAGAAACAGATTTATAAAATTTTTGTACAGAGCAGAGTGACATATTCAACATATAAACTTATTACACCACCATTACCATAAGCAATAAGCCAGGCAGTAATAAATTATATAAAAAATGATGGTGCTAATTAGAAAAACCCTAAACAAAACAATTTTTTAGCAATGAAAATATGGAAACTAACAAATAAGAATAATCAAAACTAAAACAGGAGGTAACCATAATAATGTTCATGACATCCTTTTAGCCCCTTTAAAATCTGTTAATGCTGCTATTTTGCCTAAGAGTATTGCTTTTGAAGCAAAAATATCTTTTGGCAAACATTAAGCCGTTTGTTGTTTTTTATAATGAATTGGTCAAGATGTGAGTTACTTCACGGGATGTGTAAGTGTCCTGTGGAGGTCCACAAGTGCCACAGCTGGGTTATACACCCCCTTGCATAATATATTGGGGATATTCATCAATAAACCTATTATCAAAACCATATGGGCCTTGGGTTTACTCTTCTTGTATCTGGATATCTCCGGGCACCAGACAATTCAAAATCACAATTTAATATAAATGAGCAAGACTGACAACTTTGGTAATAAGCAACACATCTTTATGGTCAGTGAAGATTTGAAAAAATGAATAACATAAAGTGACCAGATGTTTGGCGATCAAAACAAATGTTATGGTGTGGTGCAAGGAGATCGAGATGGCCTAGCCTTTTCTCTGTCACTTGGTTATGGTTTTTTCTTCTTTCCTGTGTTTATTTAAGAAGCTGTTGCTTTAAAAAAAAATTAACCTGTGATCTCTGGGTTATGGCAACACACCACATGCTTACATATTCAAATAATAAATGATATGAAGAACGTAACTACCAAGAGACTCTAAAAAGATCCTCTGCAGCAACTCTTTTGGACCTCTCCTAAAGAATTTTATAAACATGATTCTTCTAGCAATTTAAACAGGAATTACTGGAGTTTACAGGAACAAAGTACTAATATTATCAGAAAGTTGTTTCATGTTACTGCATGTTGTGTTACAAGCCCAGCACAGGAACAATTCAGGTGAACTGGCAGTTTTATATTCCTGAACAATTTTGAGGTTTTTTTTCCTATGAATTGAGAACAATGAATAATAATATTGTGCATGTAAGTGTATCACCAGGAAGGGAGAGTTTTGTTAAGGACCAAATCAAAAAGTAAGCGCAAATGATCTCCTAGGACAGTTAAAAAATAATAATAAAAAACCTGACCTCATCATAAAGTTCAAGGCCTTTCAAATCTCTGCAGGCTTTTGTTTCAGTGTAGCATGTAATTATGTAAATGAGCCTGTAAAGTAAAGGCCACGTTCCTGAATCAGCCACCGCGGACTCTCATAACGGAGGTAGCATGGAGCTGTTTAAGAGACGAGTAGAGTGCCCACTTGGAAATCAAGCTAAATGTATGCAAACCGTAACCCAAAGGAAAAAACGTAGGTCACGTGACCAGAGGTTCTGAAAATGTTGATTGCTAAATATATTTATTACAAAATGCCATTTCCATGACATGATTCTATCTATCTATCTATCTATCTATCTATCTATCTATCTATCTATCTATCTATCTATCTATCTATCTATCAGCTAGTCTGTTTAAAAAATCAATGCAGTTTTATGCAGTATTATTTTTTATGACTTCTTTAACTTTTTTTACATTAGGGAAAACCTGGCCTTATAAGGACTTGCCTGGCAACTTTTTATGGCACCAAGATTGTACAAAGTTAAGAGAAAATAACTTACCTTTGTTGTCAGAATATATCCATATATGCTGTTGTGTATAAACAGTAGTCAGCAGATTGTGAGAGAAATGATAGGCAAAGTCCTGGCGAGCTGACAGGAGGCCAATACAGTTCTCCCAAAACTTTAGAGACCTACCCTGATCCCCAAAGTGATAGAGTCTAGGAATAGTTCTGGTATTAAATGTAAAGACCAACCTATAAAGGAGTAATGTGGAGTCTAAAATGAAGAGATAAATTGGGGTTAAGGAGAGACTACATGTATGAGAGAACATGTATGACATGGATTGAGAGAGATGGGGAGAGAAGAAAGTATCATTTGACTTTAGAACCTTCCCACAGCTGACTTCAGAGTCTCCTATGTACCTTCTGGATGGCATGTGTTTTTCTTTAAAACTGGGTTTCTTTTTGCCATAAGTGGGTGAGCTACCTTAGACTGGGATCGAAGCATATGCAGGAATGCCCTGAGGGTTTTTAGGTAGGGTTTTGTTGGTTTGCTGATTTGTTTCAATTTCATCCCTCTCCAGTGTGTTTTGAAGCAAAAAAGTACACCATTTTAATGTTCTTAATATTAGACTGCATAGGCTTATAGGATCATTATTGTCACTTGTGCAGAGTGCAGTGAAATCTTTACTTAAATGCGTTAATCAAAATGCAACACATCTCCACTGCTATGATTAGGGTGAGCTTTACCTGGAACTTTCAATCTTCCTTAGCTGAAAAATCACATCAGTATTTACCATCTGGATACAAATACATAGCCTATGAAAAGTATTCACCCCATCGAATTTTTTCACATTTTATTGTTATACAACTTTGAATCACAGTGCATATAATTTAGCTTTTTGACAATGATCAAATGAAAAAGACTCTTTGATGACAAAGTGAAAACAAGTATCTGCAAAGTGATCTAAATTAATTACAAATATGAAACACAAAATAATTAATTGCATAAATATTCACTCTTCTTCAGGTCAGTATTTATTAGATGCATCTTTGGCAGCCATGACAGTCTTGATTCTGTATGAACCTTCCTCCAGCTGTCTTCAGAGTCTCCCATTTGCTTTCTGTCAAGCTCTAGTCGAGATGTCATGTGCATATTTTTTAGATACACAGAACTGCATTTGTCCTCAGGGGGCAATTTGGCTTCTTAGAGAACCTCATTAAATAAACACACACACATACACACATGCATATGAACACACACACACACACATGCACCTCCATCCCCAGACACATACACAAACACACATTATGGTCTGATCACTCACCAGAATGACTAAACAGAAAGCTTCTGACTTAGCAGTCACAGTCACAGTAAGGCATAATGTGGACCCTAAAGTACTTGTAGCAATGCACCACCTCTACATCTACTTCCAGAATAAAGACCGGACATACAAACTATTTGGTGCGATGAAAGTCAATAACCAGTTCCTTGGTTTTGCTTATGTTAACATGTAGATAATTCTCTATGCACCAAGAAGCATACT